>NC_092114.1:47599686-47685348 GCF_045679555.1 Salvelinus alpinus | reverse complement strand
ATAATGCATTAATTTTGTCAAAATTATTTCATGATCCACTAAATCAAATGCTGCACTGAAATCTAAAAATAGTACACCCACAAACTTGCCATTATCCATAGCATTGAGCCACTGGTCAGTCATGTCAACCAATGCAGTGGTAGTGGAATGGTTTTTGCGATAAGCATGCTGATTGGCTGTAATCAGATAATTCTAATCATTCTAAGCAAACAGCTGGAGGCAGGGCTTTCTCCTATAGAGCTCCATTTTTTTGGAATGGTCTGCCTACCCATGTGAGAGACGCAGACTCGGTCTCAACCTTTAAGTCTTTACTGAAGACTCATCTCTTCAGTGGGTCATATGATTGAGTGTAGTCTGGCCAGGAGTGTGAAGGTGAACGGAAAGGCTCTGGAGCAACGAACCGCCCTTGCTGTCTCTGCCTGGCCGGTTCCCCTCTCTCCACTGGGATTCTCTGCCTCTAACCCTATTACAGGGGCTGAGTCACTGGCTTACTGGCGCTCTTTCATGCCGTCCCTAGGAGGGGGTTGAGTCACTGACGTGATCTTCCTGTCTGGGTTGGCGCCCCCCCTTGGGTTGTGCCGTGGCGGAGATCTTTGCGGGCATTACTCGGCCTTGTCTCAGGATGGTAAGTTGGTGGCTGAAGATATCCCTCTAGTGGTGTGGGGGCTGTGCTTTGGCAAAGTGGGTGGGGTTATATCCTTCCTGTTTGGCCCTGTCCGGGGGTATCAGCGGATGGTGCCACAGTGTCTCCTGACCCCTCCCGTCTCAGCCTCCAGTATTTATGCTGCAGTAGTTTGTGTCGGGGGGCTAGGGTCAGTTTGTTATATCTGGAGTACTTCTCCTGTCTTATCCGGTATCCTGTGTGAATTTAAGTATGCTCTCTCTAATTCTTTCTTTCTCTCTTTCTTTCTCTCTCTCGGAGGACCTGAGCCCTAGGACCATGCCTCAGGACTACCTGGCATAATGACTCATTGCTGTCCCCAGTCCACCTGGCCGTGCTGCTGCTCCCGTTTCAACTGTTCTGCCTGCGGCTATGGAACCCTGACCTGTTCACCGGACATGCTACCTGTCCCAGACCTGCTGTTTTCAACTCTCTAGAGACAGCAGGAGCGGTAGAGATACTCTTAATGATCGGCTATGAAAAGCCAACTGACATTTACTCCTGAGGTGCTGACTTGCTGCACCCTCGACAACTACTGTGATTATTATTATTTGACCATGCTGGTCATTTATGAACATTTGAATATCTTGGCCATGTTCCACCCGGCACAGCCAGAAGAGGACTGGCCACCCCTCATAGCCTGGTTCCTCTCTAGGTTTCTTCCTAGGTTTTGGCCTTTCTAGAGAGTTTTTCCTAACCACCGTGCTTCTACACCTGCATTGCTTGCTGTTTGGGGTTTTAGGCTGAGTTTCTATACAGCACTTTGAGATATCAGCTGATGTAAGAAGGGCTATATAAATACATTTGATTTGATCATTCTTATCCATGTACTCCCACATTTGTCTACTCACAATACCCTCCAATATCTTACTGAGTGTAGGGAGTAGACTAATTGGTCGACTATTGGCAGGAGTAATGGGTTCTTTGCAGTCTTTCGGAATAGGAAACAGTTTCGCATGCTTCCATACATTTGCAAACATCCCCTTTTCTAGTGACCAATTAAATATGTATCTTAGTGGAACTGCAATCTGGGGAGCAGCACAGCAAAGCAAAAAATTGTCCATAAGACCATAACCTGTAGATTTACCATCAGGTAATGACTTCAATAGGTTTAACACCTCCTCCACTGACACCGTTTGCAGACTAAAAGAGCAGATCTTGTTGCTCATAATATGATCATCAATCCATTGGACAATAGCTTGTTTGGAAGAATGTATGTCTACATTGTTGCTCAGTAATTTAATTGTCTGTGTAAAAAAATAAAAAATAAAAATAAATAAATAAAAAAATAAAAAAAATCGGCAAAATGATTGGCAATATCAACTGGTTTTGTTATTATTCTCCCATCAACCTCCACACTAAATGGGCATGATGAGATAGATGTACCAAGTAAGCCCTTAACTGTGTTCCATACCTTTTTAGAATAATTTTTACAATCAATAAAAGCATTGTTGTAAAATAAATTTTTTCCCTTCGATTCAATTTAACTGCATAATTACGTAACTTTCTATAATTCTGTTCATCAATTTCTAATTTTGACTGCTAAGACTTTTGCCATATTTCTTTGAGAAAAAGCCTCACCCAGTTCATCATCAATCCATGGAGATGGACGGGCACCAAATGTACTCTTTTTTATAGGGGCATGATGGTCCATTACCTCAGTGAGAAAATCAATAAAACATTCTGTAGCGTGATTTAAATCATCATCTAGCTAAATCAGCTCCCAGGGTACAGCAGCCAAATCATTTAGAAATAGCTCATGATTAAATGTTTTAACATTTCTTTTGACCACAATCCTAGGGGGTTTCTTTGGAACCTTGGTGTTCATGGTTATGGTCACAATATTATGGTCTGTCCAGCCCACTGGCATTGATCTGGCTTTTAAGCATTGCAATGGTATATTACAGAAAATCTGATCAATGCATGTGTCTGAACGATGACCCAACTTAATTGAAGATCTAGTAGTATCATTAACCATTGGTTTCAAACCACAGTTCTTGGCTTATCTCATAAATTTTGTTCTATTCGAATTATTGTGATCCTTCCAATGTATATTAAAATCACCCAAGATAAATACATCTCTGTTGCTATCTGTGGCCTGGTCAAACCCAGTACATAAGTCATCCAGATAGGACACCTTAGAGCTAGGAGGTCTATATACACATCCTACCAATATGGGTGCCTGGTGAGGCAGATGTACTTGAGCCCATAGTGCCTCTATTTGACATACGTTAAGGTCATCCCTCCTCTTAAATGGTATATGATTCTGCATATACAGTGCTACACCCCCACCAGTCCTATTCCTGTCCCTTCTCAGTAGACTATATCCTTGAATGTTAATTTGCCCATCATTTACAGATGCATCTAAATGCGTTTCGGTCAAGGACAAGATATGAATATTATTTATGTTGACCAAGTTAAAAACCTCATGTATTTTGTTAGGAAGGCTACATACATTAACATGAGCTATATGCAGCCCTTTCCTTATCAAGTGGAGATCAATAGAGCATGTATTCGTGATAGTTGAAGTTGTCATGACACACCACAACACACAAACTCAGATTTGAACATTACATTAAAATAGCCAGGGAGTTACTCTAGAGTCCTGATACAATTGCCTGTTGATATAAAGTTTATCCATCACCATGGACACTCGTTGATTCAGGCAACGTTTTTCCTTCATGATTGAATATAGTTTTTTTCTCCTTTCATTGATCTCGGTGGGGAAGTGATCATTCATTCCAAAATCCGTGTTTGAGTTCTCTCCCCATGTTCTTCGTCATTTCCTTTTGCTTAAATTTATCAAAACATGCAATAATAGCCCGTGGCCTATTTCCAGAGGCCTTACCTATTCTATGGACTCTGGAGAAAGTGGCATTACGCACAACATCAGTGGGCAGTTTTAGTTGAGTTGACATAAAGTCTCGTACCTTGTCCTCACAGCCTCTGCTGTTGTCATTCTCCGGTATCCCTGAGAATTCCCTGAGAATTTTAGATTGTTTAATTTGTTTGTTCTCCCTTTGCACCACCTCCACCTTGCTATGAATAGAGTCTACAGTACCTTTCAGCGCCGTGTTCTATTTCCTTAGATCATCAATCTGACGTTGGCTGAATTCTAGACTAGCACATAATGCATTGATGTCCTCATAATATATCCAAGATATCAAGTTTGGCAAGCCTTTCATTGATGGATTTGAACAAGTCAACATCCATATCAGTAAACCTCTCCCCACTCGCCACACGCGCCCCCTTACTAGGGGATGGTTTGGTTCCATCGTTGATACCTATTGGCCAACCTGGTTTTGGTTTGTTTTGTTGATTTGGTTGGTTGTCCATAACAATGCTTGAATCCTCCGAAACCAGCGACATGTTTCTTTGAGTTCGTAAGTATCTCTGGTCAATTAATCGTTCAAGCTCTTCAATGGATTCTGAATCATCCAGCGTGTTTACAGGCAGAGTTAAACACACAAACAAGCTGTTCAGCCGCAACTGAAAACCGCTGATTGTGCAGCAAATTGTGCCGTAGACGGGTGGCTCGTCAGATGGTTTGATTGTATTAACTTCCGGCTACAATTAATACCAAATTAGGCTGATTCATAGAGATTCATAGTTTATAACTCACAACTATGCTTTACTGTGTGCTGCCGCTCGCCAAAAACCGAAGAGTCACAGACAGCCTTCCTTCCTGCAGTTGCTTCAGCAATGGCAACCGACATCTGAATGCATTGAAAATGTCTTTCCAAATCAAATCAAATTTTATTGGTCACATACACATGGTTAGCAGATGTTAATGTGAGTGTAGCGAAATGCTTGTGCTTCTAGTTCTGACCATGCAGTAATATCTAACAAGTAATCTAACAATTTCACAACAACTACTGAATGAATAAGAATATGTATATATAAATATATGGATGAGTGATGGCCGAACGGCATATGCTAGATGCAGTAGATGATATAGAGTACAGTATATACATATGAGATGAGTAATGTAGGATATGTAAACATTATATAAAATGGCATTGTTTAAAGTGACTAGTGAATCATTTATTACATCCAATTTTTAATTATTGTGGCTAGAGCGTGGCTAGAGCGTGCACGTCATCAGAGCGTGCAACAGGACACTGTACTGTCTACACTCGGTTTGTTGTTTACATTAAAACATTTTCATTAAATCGATTTTAATCCGAACTAAAGTTTTGTTACTAAGGATTCCACAATGCGGTTAGCCTTTACAGCTGGGACTGCAAGTTTGTGTTCATTTTTTTTGCGTCGATTCCGCGAGTGCTAGCTGTACTACAGACACCATCGTGAGAAAGACTCATTGTTATCTTTTCGCAAAACAACTGGTTGCAGTATAGAGCCAATCTGGATACCAAGGAGATCCTGAGGGAAATCGACGAGTACCAACAGCTTTACGCTATGGAGGAACAACATACTCCTTCGTGGAAAGATCCGACCACCTCACAAAATAACTTTAAACCGACAAAAAAAAGAAAAACAGATTAATCTACAGACACGGACGATTTACTTACCATTGAGGTAGAGGCTAGTTGTCACGGCCGTTAAAAGAAGAGGACCAAGGTGTAGCGTGGTGAGCGTACATTTTCTTTATTTTAATAAAAAGGACACCGAACAAAACAATAAACACTACAAAAACAAACCGTGAAGCTAAAGGCTATGTGCCCTAAACAAAGTCAACTTCCCACAAAGACAGGTGGAAAAAAGGGATACCTAAGTATGGTTCTCAATCAGAGACAACGATAGACAGCTGCCTCTGATTGAGAACCACACCTGGCCAAACACAAAGAAATAGAAAACATAGAAATAAAGAAACTAGAATGCCCACCCTAGTCACACCCTGGCCTAACCAAAATAGAGAATAAAAGCCTCTCTATGACCAGGGCGTGACACTAGTGCTCTGGCTGGAATCCATGCAACAATGGAAAAGTTGTGTGAGGAGGTAGCAGGGCTGACGGGGCGTTTGGAGTTCAGCCAGAGTGAAATTCTCAAGCTCCAAAGAGAAAACAAGACACACACAGCCAAGGTAAAAATACACGATTCCAACATGGATTGTCTACTCAGGGAAAACAGGGTGATGAAGGAGAGGCTACTAGACATACAAAGTCGTAGCATGCGTGAAAATCTAATTTTTTCTGGTATTCCTGAGGACGCATCCCATAATCCAGAGGGCGCGATCAGAGAATTCATGCAATCCGCCTTGAAACTTCCTATGGAGACTGTAAACAAGGTGGCTTTCCAACGAGTACACAGACTTGGAGCTCAGAGTGACAAGACTAAGGGTCCCTGACTGATCATCGCAAAATTTGAACACTACCAACAAAAGGAGCTGATCAAAAACAAAGGAAAGGAGCTTAAAGGGACCAATATTCGGTCTCAATTATCAATTTCCAAAGGAGATAAATGAACGTCATAAGAGACTGTATCCGGTACAAAGACAACAAAGGAAGGATGGTAGGCATGCCTTTATCATTGTGGACAAACTTTTTATAGATGGACAGCTATTCCGAGACAGCTCCATAACACCGTGGCTGTATTAAACTCTACAGGGACTTCAGGTTACGGAAAAAAAGAAGGTATGGGAACTGTTTAAAATATCTGAACATTATGAAGTGGATATGAACACACACGTACTCAACTACATGCTTGCTTACACATACGGATGTATACATACACACACACACGCCTGATCTTGCTCTCTTCTCTCACTCTCTATTCTCTTCTCTCCATCTCTCTATTGTCGAGGACTGTTTTATAAATTAATGTGTTTATTGTTTGTCTATCTTTTTATCTATTTGTCTACAAGTTTATATATGTTTACAACAAGCAAGGGGAATATATCAGGATGGGGCATTGGGGAATAATGACATATTGTACGGAATACATTTGTACTGTAGTGAAGACTTCTCTAGAGTAATGCAACGTCTCTTTCATGATCATGCGAAACGTCAATTGCTATGGAAATGCTGGGATGTGTTTTTCAATTATGTTAAAGGTAATTATGATGCAACTATGATGGTGATACGATGTGGATTACAATTATGAATATTAAGGCTATACGCACTACATGTTACACACATAGACACTCAAACATGCAAATTGGCAAAGTTATTACTTATTTGGACATCACATATTATATTCTTACTCTTACTCTTATACAGACATCATACACACTCTCATTAAATGGGAGACAGGGAGCCTAGTGGTTAGAGTATTGGACTTGTAACCGCAAGGTTGCAAGATCGAATCCCCGAGCTGACAAGGTAAAAATCTGTCGTTCATCCCCTGAACAAGGCACTGTTCCTAGGCTGTCATTGAAATAAGAATTTCGTCTTAACTGACCTGCCTAGTTAAATAAAGGTAAAAATATATATCATATCCAATATCATACACATCAACCTACTCAGATTTGTTACACACATAATTTTTCTCAATTTTCTAACATCCGTGGCATTGGCTCACAGAAAAACAGGCAAGGGAACAATTTTTTTTGCTAGAACCTATTTCTTGAATTGTAAATTTCAGACATTTGAAAGCTCTAGTTTTGACCTTCATAATACCTCTGATGGCAGTAACTTTACAAGCACTAATTATGGTCAATTTAGCCTGGGAATAGTAGTTATGGTAAGGGGTGAAATAACTATAGCTAGTTATAATTGTAACGGTTTGGCAGATTATAAAAACAGAAGATCAGTCTTTACATGGCTAAAAGAAAAGGAATATAACAATACTGTTTACAGGAAACTCACTCTACATCCTTAGATGAAGTTGCGTGGAAAAAGGAATGGGGTGGTGAAATAATTTTCTGTCATGGACAAAGTAACTCAAAGGGTGTGATGATATTAATTAACAAACATTTTGAACTGAATGTGCAAATAATCAGGAATGATTTGCAAGGAAGGTGGATCCTTTTGAATATGAAAGTGGACGAAAAAGAGATTTGGCTCATAAATCTATATGGTCCAAATCAGGATGATCCACACTTTTTCGAAAACATTTATACCAATTTATTGAACTTACAGGCAACAAATGATCTAATAATTATGGTAGGAGACTATAACACAGCGTTAAGTACCTCAATGGAGAGGTAATCACTCTACAAACTATCATCCCCGTGCCCTTAAGGAAATCACAAATTTTATGGACACATTAGAAATAGTGGATATTTGGAGACTAAAAAACCCAGACCGAGTGACATATACATGGAGACTTAATCAAGCTAGTCGTCTTGACTACTTTCTTGTCTCTTTCAAAGGTTAAAAAAGTTTTAATAGGAGACAGAATGCGATCGGGTAATCATCTAATTGGCATTCACATAACTCTTATAGATTTTCCACGTGGACGCGGATATTAGAAATTTAATCAGAATTTACTGGAGGACAACTTATTTTTAACTAAGACAAAATAATTTATAACAGAATTTTTCCAGTATAATATAGGTTCAGCAAATCCCCTTATTGTTTTGGATACCTTTAAATGTACCTTCAGGGGTCATTTAATTCAATATTCATCAATAATAAAAAAGCAGTTTCTGGCTAAAGAAACAAGACTAACAAGAAATGAATGAACTGATAGCACAGGTAGATAGCAAAAAAAACAATACTACAGAGATACAAAATAAGTTAGAGGAAAAACAAAAAAAACATCAGGAACTTATTCAAGAGCGATCTAATGTAACCTATTACAAAAATAAAGCAAACTGGATGGAATATGGAGAAAAATGCACAAAATTCTTCCTGAATCTCCAATACAGGTACGCTAACGAAAAGAATTTGCAGAAACTTTTGATTCACCGAATGATATTTTAAAAGAGGAAGCTAATCATTTTAGGCAGATGTTCTCTTTTCCGTCTCATCCTCTCCCACTGAATGAAGATTAAGGTAAGGAATTCTTTCCAAATAATATAAAAAATTGAAAATTAACAAATGTACAGAAAGATCAGTGCAAAGGCCAAATTACAGAGGAATAACTTTTTGAGGCTATTAAATCCTTTCAGTTGGAAAAAAACGATAGAGGTATATCAAGTATTTTTTGATATACTAAAAGCTCCATTGTTTGATTGTTTTAACTACTCCTATAGAAATGGTAGTCTGTCAGGTACTCAGCAGGAAGGTCTGATTTCTCTATTATTAAAACAAGACCCAGATGGCAAATATAAATATAAAGACCCAGTCCATCTAAAAAACTAGAGGCCCCTTACACTTCAATGTTGTGATGCAAAAATACTAGCAAAATGCATAGCACTCAGAATTAAAAGGTTTTAAGAGGTATTGTTCATCCTGATCAGACAGGTTTTATACATGGACGATACATTGGAGATAATATACGACAAATACTAGAAATAATAGAACATGATGAAACATATAAGAAGCCAGGAATGGTATTTATAGCGGATTTTGAAAAGGCATTTGATAAAGTAAGACTGGATATTATTTATAAATGCCTGGATTTTTCAATTTCGGTAATTCTCTTATAAAATGGCTAAAAATACTGTATAGCAACCCCAGGTGTAAAATAATAAATAACGGCTACTTTTCAGAGAGTTTTGAATTGTCAAGAGGAGTTAAACAAGGGTATCCGCTGTCACCATATCTATTCGTTATGGCCATCGAAATGCTAGCTATTAAAATCAGATCCAATAACAGCATTAGAGGATTATAAATCCAAGGCTTAAAAACAAAGGTGTCCATGTATGCCGATGACTTAACTTTATGTTAAGTCCGCAAGCTAGATCCCTGCAATGTCTCATTAAAGATCTAGATAACTTTTCTGTACTCTCTGGACTAAAACCTAATTATGATAAGTGTACAATATTACGTATTGGATCCTTAAAAAATACAACTTTTACATTACCCTGCAGCCTATGAAATGGGCTGATGGTGAAGTAGACATACTCGGTATTCATATCACAAAATATATAAATAAGCTCTCCACAATGAACTTCAATAGAAAACTTGTAAAAATAGACAAGATCCTGCAACCATGGAGAGGTAAATACCTGTCTATTTATGGAAAAATTTAACTGATTAAGTCCTTAGTCATATCGCAGTTTACTCACTTACTTATGGCACTGCCTACTCCTGATGATTCGTTTTTCAAATCATATGAGCAAAAAATATTTCGCTTTATCTTGGACGCTTTACCAGACAAAATAAAACAAGCCTATCTATATAATGAATATTGTCACGTTCTGACCTTAGTTCCTTTGTTTTGTCTTTTGTTTTAGTATGGTCAGGGCGTAAGTTGGGTGGGTTGTCTATGTTAGTTTTTCTACGATTTTCTATTTCTGTGTTTGGCCTGATATGGTTCTCAATCAGAGGCAGCTGTCAATCGTTGTCCCTGATTGGGAACCATATTTAGGTAGCCTGTTTTGTGTTGGGTTTTGTGGGTGGTTGTTTTCAGTCTTTGTGTGTCTGCACCAGACAGAACTGTTTTCGGTTTTCATTTTGTTTCACTTTGTTAGTTTGTATTTTGTCGTGTTCATTCTCATTAAAAGTCATTATGGATACGTACCACGCTGCGCATTGGTCTTCCGATCCTTCCTACTACTCCTCATCAGAGGAGGAAGAAGAAAGCCGTTACAAATATGAATTGGGTAGGTTGAGATTAATAAACATAAAAGCACTAAACCTCTCTCTAAAAGCTTCACTCATTCAAAAGTTTTATTTGAACCCTACATGGTTCTCAAGTAGATTAATAAGAAAATCATTGTTTAAAAGTGGCCTTTTTGCCTTTGTGCAGATTGCCATGTCTCATTTTCGATGAATTGAAAATGATACTTTTTTCAAAGTATCTGTCTTTTTCAAACAAGCATTGCAGAGCTGGCTACAATTTCAAATTCATCCCCCTGAAAAGATAGAACAAATATTACAACAAATATTATGGCTGAACTCATATGTGCTAGTTGATAAAATACCTGTATTTATGGGAAAGATGTTTGAAAAGGGTATTTTGTAGGCGAACATCTTACTTATATTAAAATGAACACCGAAAAACAACAAAATACAAAACGAACGTTAAGTTCTGCAGGCTACACAGCAACTATACAAAATCAAGATCCCACAAACTAAGGTGGGAAAAGGCTGCCTAAGTATGATCCCCAATCAGAGACAACAATAGACAGCTGCCTCTGATTGGGAACCATGCCAGGCCAAACAAAGAAATAGGAAAACTAGATTGCCCACCCTAGTCACACCCTGACCTAACCAAAATAGAGAATAAAAGGATATCTAAGGTCAGGGCGTGACAGTACCCCCCCAAAGGTGCGGACTCCGGGCGCAAACCTGAACCTATAGGGGAGGGTCCGCGTGGGCATCTACCCTCAGTGGCGGCTCTGGTGCGGGACGCAGACCCCGCTCCGCTCGTGGCTCCGCCAACTTCGGTGGCGCCTCTGGTGCCGAGATCGTCGCCGGAAGCTCCGGACCGCAAATCATCGCCGGAGGAATCGAACCATGGATTGTCGCCGGGGACTCCGGACCGTAGATCGTCGCCGGGGACTCCGGAAAGTAGATCGTCGCCGGGGACTCCGGACTGGGAACCCCCGCTGGAGGCTCCGGACTGGGGAACGTCCCTGGAGGCTCCGGACTGGGGACCGTCGCTGGAGGCTCCGGACTGGGGACCGTCGCTGGAGGCTCCGGGCCATGGATCGTCACTGGAAGCTTCGGGCCATGGATCGTCACTGCAGGCTCCGGGCCTTGGATCATCACTAGAGGCTTCGGGCCATGGATCCTCACTGGAGGCTTCGTGCCATGGATCATCACTGCAGGCTCCGGACCATGGATCATCACTGGAAGCTTCGGGCCATGGATCATCACCGCAGGCTTCGGGCCATGGATCATCACCGCAGGTTTCGGGCCATGGATCATCACTGCAGGCTTCGGGCCATGGATCATCACTGCAGGCTCCATGCCATGGATCATCACTGGAGGCTTCGGGCCAAGGATCATCACTGGAGTCTTTGGGCCATGGATCATCACTGGAGGCTTCGTGCCATGGATCATCACTGCAGGCTCCGGACCATGGGTCATCACTGGAGTCTTCGGGCCTTGGCTCATCACTAGAGGCTTCGGGCCATGGATCCTCACTGGAGGCTTCGTGCCATGGATCATCACTGCAGACTTCGGACCATGGATCATCACTGGAGGCTTCGTTCGTGGAGCCGGAACACTGGACTGGGGAGATGCACTGGAAGCCTGATGTGTGGAGCAGGCACCGGATACACTGGGCCGTGGAGGCGCACTGGAGGTCTCGAGCGTAGAGCTGGCACAAGCTGTCCTAGCTGGATGCTTACTTTCGCCCGGCAAATGCGGAGTGCTGGCACAGGACGCACTGGGCCGAAGAGACGCACAGGAGACCAGGAGCGCTGAACCGACACACTTCGTCCTGGCTGAATGCCCACTCTAGCACAGACTTTCTGATGCAGGGAGCTAGCACAGAGCGCACCAGGCTGTAAGTGCGCACTGGAGACACAGTGCGCATCACCGCATAACACGGTGCCTGACCGGTCACTCGCTCCCCACGGTAAGCACGGGGAGTTGGCTCAGGTCCTGAGTCCGCCAATCACCCCGTGTTCTCCCCCCCAAAAAAAATCACAAAAAAAATCACAAAAAGATTTGGGAGTTGCCTCTCGGGCTTCCGTCATTGCCGTGACTCCTGGTCTCATCGCCGTTCCTCCCTCGCTGCTTCCACCTGTTCCCATGGGAGGCGTTCCCTTCCGGCCAGGATCGCCTCCCACGTCCAGGATCTTTTGCCGTGCAGGATGTCCTCCCATGTCCAGTCCTCCTGGCCACGCTGCTTGGTCCGTTTTTGGTGGGATCTTCTGTAACGGCTCTCGTTGGTGGTATGAAGAGTGGACCAAGGCGCAGCGTGGTAAGTGTTCTTGATTCTTTTATTTCAAAAACACACGTAAAAACAAAAGAGCACAGTTCTGTCAGGCAGAAACACTAAACAGAAAACAAGATCCCACAACCTAATGGTGGGAAAAAGAGCTGCCTAAGTACGATCCCCAATCAGAGACAATGATAGACAGCTGCCTCTGATTGGGAACCACACTCGGCCAAAAACAAAGAAACAGAAAAAATAGAATGCCCACCCAAATCACACCCTGACCTAACCAAATAGAGAAATAAAAAGTCTCTCTAAGGTCAGGGTGTGACAGTTATGGGGTATTTTGTGTAGATTGATGAGGAAAAAAACTCATGTAATCAATTTTAGAATAAGGCTGTAACGTAACAAAATGTGGAAAAGTCAAGGGGTTGGAATACTTTCTGAATGCCCTGTAGCTAGCTAGCTACATGAATTAAATATCACCAGCTTGCTAACTTCATATTAGCTGGTTAGCTATCTTGATGTATTTATCATTGTAACTCCAAATGCATTTGTAGCTAGGTAGGTAGCTAGTTAACAGCCATGGAAGAGGGTGAAAGGATTAGCAAGCACTTCCAGCTGTCAGAGAAGGGAGAGTAGGCTACTCTTGATTTTGTTATTTAACCTTTATTTATCTAGGCAAATCAGCTAAGAACAAATTCTTATTTACAATTTCGGCCTAGGGACAGTGGGTTAATTGCCTTGTTCAGGGGCAAAATGACAGATTTGACCTTGTCAGCTCTGGGATTCGATCTAGCAATCTTTCGGATACTGGCACAATGCTCTAACCACTAGGCTACCTGCCGCCCCAATAGGGTAGGTAACTTTGTGGGAGGACATTATGAAACTACTCTCCAATTCCAGTCCCTAGAGAGAAAAGGAAAGAACAAAGAGAAAAAGCAACATAAAATTCAGGGCTGTCTAACTTGAGTATAATTCAGCCTGTTTCTTTGTGATGTTTTCTGTCCTCAGATACAGAGAGCCATCAAACCCTGTCTGCAGATGAAGCGGTCCCAGTTAATGTCCCAAGTAAATAAGGGTACATCCTTTTATACCATGGACATTATGTTAGCAAATGTTGTGAACAAAAATACAGTTTAAAAGTCACATCATTTATAAACCTATTGCAACTGGAGCAGGCCAACTGTGCTGGGTGTGCAGGCTTCTGTTCCAGCCCAGCACTAACACACCTGATTCAATGTATCAAACCTAATTAGTTACTAACCAGGTGTGCGATTAATGGGCTGGAGGAACAGAAATCTGCTCACCCAGTAGATCACGGATCAGCGGAGCGAGGCTGGCCACCTCTGGGATTGAATTTTTTTGTTCACCTGAAATTATGTTTTACTAATAATAGCCTACTTGTTACTAAAATGTCAGCTTACTTGAACACTGAAATTATATGAAAGTGTTGATTCTTTGAAGTTAATTGTTTAATTTGGTTTTAATTGTTAACTTAATATAATCAAGATGAACTAGTGTTGATTTTGATTAATCACAGATCACAATCATGCAATAAAGAGGGGAAGGGAATCTCTCTAATTTGTCCGTGTTTCTGTGTCAAATTAACATGTTCAGTCATAAGCTCTCCAATTAGTTTTATTTGATTGTCAAATAAATTTCAGGATATCAGCCATGAGAACCCATTTTGCAGCTGATAATGCTGCCAACCACTGCCTACAACAGTGGTTCCCAACTCCAGTCCTTGAGTACACACAACGGCACACATTTATTGAGTCCCGGACAAACATAATAGATTCAACTCATTCAGGGCTTGATGATTAGTTAACAAGTTGAATCAGGTGTGTTCGTCCGCAGCTACAATAAAACTGTACTGTCGGGGATACTCGAGGACCGGAGTTGGGACCAAAGGCCAACAGTATGATGGCATTTGCCTTATGGGCATTTGCAATGCACCCCTTGACATTGTGTATCTGAAGCAGAGAATAGCTTAACTCACACACTGTTTAAATATTGTTAAAAACAATACCAGTAGATAATGTATATGAGGCTAATCTTTATACTCGATTTTGTACATGCCTTGTGCTGAAATCTAACCCTTGTAATATTGGTGGGGAAATGTCTGAAAGCCGGGATTAGCTTAAAACATACACACAACTACTACCACCAATTTCAATTCAAGATACTTTTCTCCAAGGTCTAAGTGGCACTTGTAGGTGACACAGTGATAAGGAAGATGGTTTGCCTAAGACTACCAAAACAATTACATTGTCTAAATCGAATCAAATGTTGTTTGTCACATGCGCCAAATACAACAGGTGTAGACCTTACAGTGAAATGCTTACTTACAAGCCCTTAACCAACAATGCTTTAAGAAGATAAGAAACAAATAAAATAAGTGTTAAGTAAAAATAGAAAATAAAAGTAACAAATAATTAAACAGCTGCAGTAAAATAAGAAGTGAGGCTATATACAGGGGGTACCAGTACAGAGTCAATGTGTGGGGGCACCTGTTAGTTGAGGTTATTGAGGTAATATGTACACTACCGGTTAAAAGTTTTAGAACTCATTCAAGGGTTTTTCTTTATTTAAACTATTTTCTAAACTGTAGAATAAAGTGAAGACATCAAACTATGAAATATGATTCCATATGTGTTATTTCATAGTTTTGATGTCTTCACTATTATTGTAAAATGTAGAAAATAGTGAAAATAAAGAAAAACGCAGTAGGTCTTTAAAAACTTTTGACTGGTAGTGTACATGTAGCTAGAGTTAAAGTGACATTGCATAGATTATAAACAGAGAGTCGCAGTAGCGTAAAAGAAGGGTCTGGGTGGCCCTTTGATTATCTGTTCAGGAGTCTTATGGCTTGGGGGTAGAAGCTGTTAAGAAGCCTTTTGGACCTCACTTGGTGCTCCGGTACCGCTTGCCGTGCGGTAGCAGAGAATACAGTCTATGACTAGGGTGGCTGGAGTCTTTTAGTGCGTTCCTCTAACACCGCCTGATATACAGTGCCTTGCAAAAATATTTATCCCCTTTTTCCTATTTTGTTGCATTACAACCTGTAATTTAAACAGATTTTTATTTCGATTTCATGTAATGGACATACACAAAACAGTCCACATTGGTAAATCGGTTTTTGCTTTGTCATTATGGGGTACTGTGTGTAGATTGATGAGGGAAAAAAACGTTTTAATACATTTTAGAATAAGGTTGTAACGTAACAAAATGTGGAAAAAGTCAAGGGGTCTGAATACTTTCTGAATGCACTGTATGTAAAGTTAGCTAACTAGCGAACATGACTTTAGCAGCCCATTTGAGTTAGCCTGCACACTAAGTTTCTGTAGCAAGCTAGCTAATAATACATAGTTTTTGATACATTTCAACATATATTTACTCACTTGAATTGGTTCTACAACTGCCTCCATTTTCTGTGCAATCTTCCCGAAGTTTCCGCAGCCTTGTGGATGATTGGAGGACTTTCAACAGACTGAGTTTGGTTTTCAAACATGGCGCTTGGTGCGGTTGCTAGGTGATTTGTGACGGAACTGCAAGCCCTCTATAATAACAATAGCAGTCTGAATTTGATCATTAATAAGAATAATTTTTGAAAATGTTATTCTAAATTCTGATCACCTGGAACTAGTATACATTGTAAAGGGGTTGCCGTCACAGGCTGCTCAGTGGCAATTAAAGTTCTATATTTCATATTAGAGTACACTGACTATGATTTACACTGAGTATACAAAACATTAAGAATACCTGCTCTTTCCATGACATAGACTGACCAGGTGAATATAGGCCAAAGTTAGGATCCCTTATTGATGTCACTTGTTAAATACACCTTAATCAGTGTAGATGAAGGGGAGGAGACATGTAAAATAAGGATTTTTAAGCCTTGAGACTATTGAAACATGGATTGTGTGTGTACCATTCAAACTATGGGCAAGACAAAAGAGTTAACTGCCTTTGAACTGGGCATTGTATTAGGTGCCAGGTGCACTGCTTTGGGTCAAGAAGGTGTTCCTAATGTTTGGTATATTCAGTATAAATCTTGTATCAATCTAAAAGAATGGAATCAAGAATATATAAATATTGACTGTATTATACCGTACAAAAAAGTTAATGCTACCGTAATCAGAATGAATGAAATTCATTGAGGGGACATGTTTGTATTTCACAGTATTTTACTGTAATTACAATGGATTGGTGCAAGCCGGTTGTCTGCTAGGTAGAGTATTTACACATTACAGCATATACACTATATACACAAAAGTATGTGGACACCCCTTCAAATGTGTGGATTCAGCTATTTCAGCTAAACCCGTTGCTGACAGGTGTATAAAATCGAGCACACAGACATGTAATCTCCATAGAACAACATTGGCAGTAGAATGGCCTTACTGAAGAGCTCAGTGACTTTAAACGTGGCACCGCTATAGGATGCCACCTTTCCAACAAGTCAGTTCATCAAATATCTGCCGTGCTACAGCTTTCCCGGTGCTGTAATTGTGAAATGGCAACGTCTCTGAGCAGTTATGGCTCAGCAGTGAATTGGTAGGCCACACAAGCTCACAGAAAGGGACCGGCGAGTGCTGAAGCACGTAGCACGTAAAAATCGTCTGTCCTCAGTTGCAACACTCACTACCGAGTTCCAAACTGCCTCTGGAAACAATGTCAGCACAAGAACTGTTCGTCGGGAGCTTCATGAAATAGGTTTCCATGACAGAGCAGACGCACACAAGCCTAAAATCACCATGCCCAATGCCAAGCGTCGGCTTGAGTGGTGTAAAACTCGCCGCCATTGGACTCTGGAGCAGTGGAAACGCGTTCTCTGGAGTGATGAATCACGCTTTACCATCTGACAGTCTGACGGACTAATCTGGGTTTGGTGGATACCCCAATGCATAGTGCCAACTGTAAAGTTTGGTGGAGGAGGAATAATGGTCTGGGGCTGTTTTTCATGGTTCGGGCTAGTTCCAGTGAAAGGAAATCTTAACACTACAGCATACAATGATATTCTAGACAACGCTGTTTTTCCAACTTTGTGGCAACAGTTTTGGGAAGGCCCTTTCCTGTTTCAGAATGACAATGCCACTGTGCACGAAACGAGGTCCATACAGAAATGTTTTGTTGAGATGGTTGTGGAAGAACTTGACTGGCCCGCACAGAGCCCTGACCTCAACCCCATCGAACAACTTTGGGATGAATTGGAAAGCCGACTGCGAACCAGGCCTAATCGCCCAACATCAGTGCCCGACCTAACTAATGCTCTTGTGGCTGAATGGAAGTAAGTCCCCTCAGCAATGTTCCAACATCTAGTGGAAAGCCTTCCCAGAAGAGTGGAAACAACGATACCATGCAACCACTAGTGGTCAAAAGGTTTTTAGCACTCCAAAGATACGGTAAGTTACTTACTGTATTCTGTGAGGTGGAATTACGGTACCATTCGAAATACAGCAATTCTTTCCCTGCCCACATTTTCCCACAATGCACCATAATTTACAATATGCTGCAGTAAAACATTTCAGTATTTTACTGTTGATAATACCCCAAATTACTGTATAAATTCGTTTTTTGTTACAGGGCTCTCCAACCCCAATCTAGCGCACCTGATTCTAGTAGTTAGCTGGTTGATAAACTGAATCAGGTTAGTTACAGCTGGGGTTGACATGAAAATGTACAGGAAGGTAGCTCTCTGGGAACAGGGTTGGAGAGTGCTGCGTTACATTGTACATACTCACAGAAAGAGTCAGGACAGGACAGGTGCCCATTGAAACATGGATATTTACAGTATACTACCTCTAAAGGAGCAGATAGGCTGTGTGTAGGAGAGGCATGGTGGTGTGTGGACACTGTGGAGGTTAACAATCACACAACCACATATCACACCTCCCCAGCCTAGCCCAATCTGCAAAGCACTGGACATTATTTTAATCCTCCTGTCATAAATTTGGCCAGCCCGCCATGGAATGGAGACCAATCTGAACAATATTTATTGACATATTGGCTTTTAGGTGGTAAGGCAAAGAACAACAGCTGCTACCAGCTTAGGCTGGTTAGACAGGGCTGATACCATTGATATGTGTTCTCCCATTCAACACCTCCTTTTCCTCTATCTGGCTTTGGGATCAAACTCTTATTACTATAAAAGCTCTGGATTTTATGGGGAGGAGGAAGGTGAGAGGGGGAAAAACCATCGGGAAAGATTTCCAACACAAAACTCCTTTGTTATATCTTCTATCTGTGTGTGAGGAAAAAAGAGAGAAATAATAATAATAATTTCAAAAGGGGACAAAAGTTGAGACGGGGAAAAATACATAATATATCATCATATTATCAGAATATCCTGGAGGTGGGATAATAAAGGGACTCGGGAGTGGGGACAGAGTGACTATTTTTTGTCTTATCAGCCAAAGTGGTGGAAGAGGGGTGGGGGGTGAAACGGGTATTATCGGCAAGCTGCAGACTGCCAGGCTGGAATCTAATAGTAATAATGAGGTGTCTGATGGTATATCTTCTACAGCTTATCTTCTCCATTATCTCCTCTTATCAACTCAGTCATCAGGGCAAATTAATGGAGCTCTTTCAGACCTCTTTTAACCAGCTCTGCAGAGGGTGCCCCAGAAAATGGAATAAGCAAAATATTAAAACACTCTGCTCACTGTGAATCGCACAGCCAGATATCAGGCATGGGCAATGCGTTCCATCGAAGGGGGAGCAGCAAAATCTTCCTCACCCTTTATCAACCTTTTTGTCCTCTGCTATAATGGTCTGTGCTGCTGGGCTGGCTCTTAGGCTCACCACATCCCCCCCAACCATACCAGAGTTTTTACTTTGATGTATAACCAAATGACAGGAGGTGAGACATACACACTGTATAACAGTACGCACTGTATTAAAGTACATACAGGTCATGTACGTTGACCTAATTTTGTTAGAAGGGTTTAAACAGTTATATTATTTAAACACACTAGTTGTTACTCTGATAACATCACGGCAGTCCAATGGCATAAGGTGAGCAGAACAGACTGCATTATATACAAGTTAAACACTTTACTTGAACCCTCGTCAATAAGGGCTGCATAACAATGTCATAACAATTACATAATAAACATATATCATAAACAGCCAAGGCGATTATGAACGGAATAAATATATTTCAAAACATGTAAATGCGTAAACAAATGCCATATGAGGGCAGTGGTTTGTATGAGGTTTAGGACAGGGCTGGGTCATCTTATGACCCTGAATCTATGGTAAATTACTATATAAATCGAATTACATTCACAGAAAAATTATATTTAATGCAAATAGCCTAACAAATAGCCTACCAAACAGTACCCACTGGGCACAGACGTCAGTTCAACTTCAAGTTTTGATTAACATTTGGTTGAGTTGTCAACTAAAGTGAATTCATTGTGAAATCAACAACGAAATTCACCATGTCTTTGGATTTAGGGTAATCCACATTGATTTAACATCATCACATAGATTTGAATGTTGAAATGATGTGTAAACAATGTAGATTCAATACATTTTTGCCAAGTGAATAAGCTCTGCAGTCGGGCCATTCAGAAACAGGAGTATCTTTAATGCAATTAATCACCAGCATTGTCAGATAACATAAACTAATCAATTTATGAATGGTTAAAACCAAGTTCAAAAAAGTTGAGCTGATTTTCTTTTGTTTGAACAAAAACGGTTTATAAAGAATACAGTAAAAGTAAATATTGCTGATGGAACACATGGATACATTGTATTGAATCATAACTGTTTCGACACTTCTAAGAAATATTATGAAAAGACCAAAAACAAAAAAGTAGGCTCCACTTCCAAGAATATAATTTGCAGAAATGACCACATTTCACTAAACTCCAGAATATTTTGTATACAACTATTTATAAATGATTGTAACCATGCATTGAATATTATATAGGCCTATTGATATTATGATGACAATTTCTTTCAAATACACTTATTATTTCATATTTCAACATATGCTTTATTTTTTCAACATATAAGCTAGGCTATAAACAATCTTACATTAGCGTCAGAGACCTTATTACAATCAACCTTTGATTCGTAAATATTTCACCAGCGTATACTGTCTGTGTTTTTAAAGCAACACAAAAGATAGAGAGAAAAATAAACTTACGTTTAAATTGCCTTGGATTGCTTTGTTTCCTTCGGGACATGCCTGCTCTGTGCTCAGAGCTGAGAGCTGCTCAAACAATCCTTCTTAACTTTTCTCAAATATGCCTTTTGATTCATCCAAACACCAACCACTGTATAGGTCTGGAAGAGTAGGCTACATGGAACTGACATAAAACAACTCAAGCACCCAGTGCTTTATTTAGCTTCTCTCTTGCGCTCGTACCTCATCCTATGAGAGGGCTGTGTTGTCCGCTTGTACTGAAGCGAGACATTGACAGAAGGTTGCTTTTTGTTTCAGAAAGAGGTGGGTGCCTCCCGGTGTTCCGTAACTGTAGGCGCAATACTCTCTGAGAGCACCCTTACAAAAAAGCACTATATGATTACTGTAAAAGAGTATTATAGAAATGTCACTAAAAAACGTAGTATTCTTGTGGTAAATTCGGATATACTAGAGAAAACTATAGCAATCTTATAGTAAAAATATAGCAATAACTATAGCAATATTATAGTGATCCTATAAGAATACCGTAGAAGAATATTACAGAAATATCACAGAAAAACTTCTATAGTATTCTTATGGTAAATTTGGACATACTATAGAATAACTACAGTACTCTTGTAGGAATACTATAACATCTTATTATAGTGATACTATAGCAATAACTAATATTATGCACTACTATACCGATATACTAAGATATACTAATGGTATATCTTTTGGTAATATTATAGCAATCTTATAGTGATACTACAGAAATAACTATAGTAGACTTTAGAATTTTTTTTGTTCAGTGTACATTAAAACTTCGTATTGCTGCAATCCCGGTGACGGGATGATATGACAACAGCCAGTGAAAGTGCAGGGCGCCAAATTCAAAACAACAGAAATCTCATAATTAAAATTCCTCAGACATACATGTGTTTCATATCATTTTAAAGCTATTCTTGTTGTTAATCCCACCAAAGTGTCCGATTTCAAATATGCTTTTCAGCAAAAGCACTACAAACGATTTTGTTAGGTCACACCAAACCACAATAAGCACAGCCATTTTTCCAGCGAAAGATAGCAGTCACAAAAAAGCAGAAATATAGCTAAAATTAATCACTAACCTTTGATGATCTTCATCAGATGACACTCATAGGACTTCATGTTACACAATACATGCATGTTTTGTTTGATAAAGTTCATATTTATATAAAAAAAATCTGAGTTTACATTGGCGCGTTACATTCACTAGTTCCAAAAACATCCAGTGATAGTGCATAGCCACATCGTTTCAACAGAAATACTCATCATAAATGTAGATGATAATACAAGTTATACACATTGAATTATAGATATACCTCTCCTTAATGCAAACGCTGTGTCAGATTTCAAAAAAACTTTACGGAAAAAGGAAACCATGCAATAATCTGAGACGGCGCTCAGAACAATAGCCAAATTAGCTGCCATGTTGGAGTCAACAGAAACCAGAAAATACATGATAAATGTTTCCTTACCTTTGATGAACTTCATCAGAATGCAGTCCTAGGAATCCCAGGTCCACAATAAATGCTTGATTTGTTCGATAATGTCCGTTATTTATGTCCAATTAGCTACTTTGGTTAGCGCGTTTGGTAAACAATTCCAAAGTCACAAAGCGCGTCCACTATAACGTGACGAAATGTCCAAAAGTTCCGTAACAGTCAGTAGAAACATGTCAAACGATGTACTGAATCAATCTTTAGAATGTTGTTATTAACATACATCTTGAATAACGTTCCAACCGGAGAATTAGACTGGCTTCAGTTGAGCGATGGAACGGAGCTACCTATCACGTACCTATCACATTTTCTGAACGCGCGTGGTCAAATCATGGTCAGCTTGTGGCAGTGGTGACTAATTCCTGTCTCCTTCGGCCCCCCTTCACATTAGAGTCATCAGACAAAGTTATATTGACTGTTGACATCTAGTGGAAGCCGTAGGAAGTGAAAACTCATCCATATCTCGCTGTAATTTCAATGAGAGCTTGGTTGATAATCTGCCACCCTCAGAAAACATCCAAACAGGAATTGGAACTTCTCAGGTTTTTGCCTGCCATATGAGTTCTGTTATACTCACAGACATAATTCAAACAGTTTTAGAAACTTCAGAGTGTTTTCTATCCTATACTAATAATAATATGCAAATATGAGCAACTATGGCTGAGGAGCAGGCCGTTTACTCTGGGCACCTCTGTGCACCTTTCATCCAAGCTACTCAATACTGCCCCTTCAGCCATAAGAAGTTAAGAAGTTGACAGATACGAGGACATCATCATACTTTTTCACTGAGTTAACAAATCAAAAAGTTAGGCCTTAGCCTCCAAGTTACTACCTTTGAGTAAAAAAAGGCAGTTTTAAACCTAAATCTTGCACTTCTTTCGACTCATTGTTAAGCTTCGATCTAATTCTTTTTAAAACATCCTTCTCCTCCATCTGGTTTCAACCTAATTAAAAAGGCTGTGGAAAAAAAGAAAAGAGGGTTTTAACAAATTTGCTTTGAGTACAGAATAGCCTGCCTAACCCCAAATTAATCAACAGTCTTGGCACAAAATAATAGATCTGAGATCAGGTTACAGACACACATTCACACTCTTGTAATATATACATAATAAAATAAACTACGAAACCCTTTTTTGGTCATTTTACGGTACTAGTAGTTCTGCTGTATTTTGAAGTAAAAGTATTATCTTTCATAATTGTACATGTTATTGTACTGTATTTATGGTAAAAAATTAATAAGCAACTTATTGCAAATACCAGACACTTTGGTTGGGCACAGCTGTTTCTTTGCCTCCTGGTTCCGGAATGCATTTGAATGTTTAGAAGCTGTGGTCAATATTTGCACTTTCTCCAGTACTGTAGTAGTTATCAACAATGTATTCAAACTTTCCTTTGTGATGGACAGAAACTTCGTTTTTTGCATGATATTAGAATATATATTTTTTAATTATCCGAAATCAATACAGTATTTTAATATTAGGATTTGCTCTGACTTCCAGTTTGTGTGCACCTGTTCTAAAAACCTCTTGCCTTGTTAGCGCAATCATCCCCAGTATGTCTTTAATAGGGGTGTGCCGAGTATTTGGACAAAACCTTTATTGTTACCGATATTAGGACTTTGCATAACACAAATAAGAATAGATTATTACCATCATTATCCGTGACTGTAAAAAGTTTCTTAAAACAGAATTTCTCAAGTTGAGTACATATTTATCAAAACATTGATTTTGACATTGTCACGTCGTAGCCAATGATGATGGATTTAGTCCTATCCCCCAGCACTAGTGGTAACTATACAACTCTCCAATTTGTAAGTCGCTCTGGATAAGAGCGTCTGCTAAATGACTTAAATGTAAATGTAAACTCTTATCTCCTTCTTTCTCTCTGTCTCCCTCGCTTTGTCACTCTCCCCTTCTATCTTTCTCCCCCCTTTCTAGGTACAGTATATTAGATTTGAGTCAAGCATATGTTCTCTGCCTACCTCTCAGATGTTTAGATAAAGATAAATGCTTTTCAAGTATTATCTTGAAATGTAAACTGTTGTATTGCCTTGTTCAATGTTTTCATCAACTGTGTTAAAGGGGTGGTTCATCGAAAAATATGTTTAATCTCACTGTGAACATGTTCCTAGGCATTAGCCTTCACCAGAGACAGCTTTTAGGTTGGTTGGATGAGTATTTAGTTTAGCTCATCAGAAAAATTATACTTCTCCCTCTCCCTCTCCCATAGAAACCCCATTTAATGTCAAAGTTTATCATAAATACCTTCGAAAGACACCACCGATGCCTCCAATCACTGCAATAGCCATTGTAGTTAAGTCTCGATAAGGTTTTTTGCTAAAATATTTACCAAGCCTAATATTTCCAAATCAGTAATTTTTTCATTAAAATCCAGGAAGTAATTTTTGATTAATCCGCGCCGAGCCGCAATTTGGGTCAGAGTCAGAACTTACTTACAAATATTTGAACCAAGAGGAAGAGTATCAAAAAGATGACACAAACTGAAGAGAACATTAGCTCTAGTAGGTTCGATTTTTGTAACATGTTTTAAAGTAAAACAGATTGTTTTGGGGCAATTCAATGAAGAGACACATTTGTTGCATAAAGTGAGGATAAATACATATAGTTTTTCATACATTCTAGATAAAATCGCAAATGTCGCACTTTGAAATAAAATTGCAGAAGTATAAATAGTGATCCAACAAACCTAAAAACTGTCTCTGGTAAAGGTTAATGCTAAGCAAATGTTCTAATGAGGTTAAAAGCATTTTTGATGAACCACCCCTTTAAGTAAGTAAATGTATTTGTCACGTTCTGACCATAGTTCTTGTGTGTTTTACTTGTTTTAGTGTTGGTCAAGACGTGAGCTGGGTGGGCATTCTATGTTGTGTGTCTAGTTTGTCTGTTTCTATGTTTGGCCTAATATGGTTCTCAATCAGAGGCAGGTGTTTTGTGTTGTCTCTGATTGGGAATCATATTTAGGTGGCTTGTTTTGTGTTGGGGTTTGTGGGTGGTTGTTTCCTGTCTTTGTGTTCGTTTCACCAGAGAGGACTGTTTCGGTTTGCCACGTTTGTTATTTTTGTATTTTGTAAGTGTTCACGTTTATCGTCTTAATTAAATATGTTGAGCACGAACTACGCTGCGTCTTGGTCCGATCCCTGCTACACCTCCTCTTCAGACGAAGAGGAGGAAGGCTGCCGTTACAGTATTTGAATTATAAAACCAATCTCGTAGTCCATTCTGCCATGACTCAAGTATTTTGCTTGCTATACTCCATTAGATAGTTTAAGAAGTTAACGAGAAATAGTTTTGTGAATATGTTTTGCATAATCCTATATGGCGCTCTATCAGTTAAAACACTTATAAGACAAATTATCATTGTACTACAATATGCATTAAACATGTACGTTAAATTAAGCAAAACTTCACATGCATACAGTCTTTTTCTGCTTGCTGTATTGTTACAATGTTAATTAATACACCTGCTTTTGTATTCAAATTGTGACTAGTTTGCATCCCCGCTTTACAGCTCAAGGTTTGAAGTCACCCTGTACACCAAGCACCTGCACTTACTCACAGTATCTATGGGTATATACACAACTAAACCTGGACTTGCATGCAGGGTGAGAATTTTCAGTGGGAGCATCCACAAACAGGAAAGCTTACCTTCAATCATGGAGAGAGATTGGCTGAGTGCTGCATTTTCTCTTTTGAGAAAGTTTGCACTGGTTAGCTGCATTTGCATTTCCTGTTTTGACTCTGAGGTGAGGTCCTCCACACTCTGTGTCACTTTGAAGTCTAGCATGGAAGGACAAAGATTCTTTGTACAACTTACAAATGTAGACATGAATAGGGGAAATATTTTTAAAGACAAAATCCACCAATTGACACTACTTGTGGTGTTTTTTAGTCTCAATGATTGGAGGTGATTCTGTGATTCAATGATTCGGACATAATTACTAAGCACATAACAATTTTTTAAATGTATTTTGTTGTGTTGGGGAGAAATCAGATTTTTATGACACAAAGTGTTATGCTAATATTAGTAATTAGTACATTAAGTAGGTGAGACAGGGTTAATTTCACCTTTAACGCGTCAACTTAAATTGCACAACTAATGCTACAAATTGTTAGAAACTTACTTGACGTGATACACTGGTCGTTAGTTCCGCCTGATGTTTTTTTTCAGACTCGGCCCTCTTCTTTTTCTGTGATACACTTTGGTAGAGTAACATAGCTACAGTAAGGAAATTACAGGTTTGCGCAAAGATATAGCTAGTCAATGTCACATCTAAGCATAACTTTTGAGTAGTATTTTCCGTTTCTTAACAGATAATGCGGGTTCTTTCTTTTCTCCCTCATTCCTCTCCCTTTCTTCTCTTGCACATTCTGACCTGGTCCTTTTTTTTTTACATTTCTACTAGTCTCTTGCGATCTTCTACAAAGTAAAAATGAACATTATTAGCTAGGCAATAGCTAGGAGTGGCTCACATCACTCACCATGTTCCATACCAGTTAAGAAGTCAGTTAAGAACAAATTCTTATTTACAACAACTACCTGGCAATCAGCCCAGTTAGTATGTGTTAGCTAGCGTTCGTGCTAACCAGCAGCTAGTTAGCTGGTGGATCGGCCTGCCAAACAGCTAACTAGCCAGTGCTTAGCATTTTACCTACACTTATTAGTGAACTTAACTTCTTATGGCTGCAAGGCAAAGTGTTGAGTAGCCAGTGAAATCGTGCCCATTTCAAACGGCCTCCTACTCAAATCTTGCTCGTACAATATGAATATTATTATTATTTTTGGATAGAAAACACTTTCTAGTTTCTAAAACAGTTGGAATTATTTCTCTGAGTGAAACACAAGTCCTTCTGCAGCACTTTTCCTGACCAGGAAGTGAAATGTCAGAAATCTATGCTCTTTTCAATCTGATGCCTATATATGGTCTTAACACCTAGGAGTCTGCTGACAGTCTATACGCCTTCCTATTGGTGTAAAGAGGATGTCAGAGAAGAATTTTTTTTGCTCCTCTTGGTCTGTGGTGGAAAAAAAACTATTTCTTTGACCTGAGCGCCCACTTCCGGTATTCTGAAGGAAGTGGGATGGACTTCTGTTTTGCCTTCCTAACGAACGGCTAACGTCTCCGGCTCGATTTTTTTGGGATATATGTGACCATATCATCGTAATGTATGTTTTTTCAATATAGTTTAATCAGATTATTGAAACTTTATTCGGGAGTTTTGCCGTGTTCCGTCGTATGACTGTGTTTACGTTGGACCACGGCTACTGGAAATGCTAAATGAACAGGGATATTTCTCATTCTGAAACGAAACAACGACTCATCTGGACAGAGGACGCCTGTTTCAACATTCTGATGAAAGATCAGCCAAAGTAAGACTCATTTTATGATGTTATTTCATATATCTGTCGTGCATGTGAACGGGTCGTGGGCGCCCAAATGTGTCTCTCTATTGTGGCTACGCTAATATAGCGATACATTTTGTTTTCGCTGTAAAACATTTAATAAATCGGAAATATTGTTTGGAATCACAAGTTGCCTATCTTTCAATTGCTGCAAACTATATATTTTTCGGAAATGTTTTATGATGAGTAATAAGCTATTTGACGTTGGTGTCTGTTGGTGTCTGTAAATATTATGGCTGCTTTCGGTGCACTTTCTGATTTGTAGCTGAAATGTAAAATATGATTTATACCTGAAATATGCACATTTTTCGAAAAAAAATATGCTATACAATAAATATGTTATCAGACTGTCATCTGATGAATTTGTTTCTTGGTTAGTGGCTATTTATATCTTTATTTGGTCGAATTTGTGATAGCACCTGATGGAGTAAGAAACTGATGGAGTTAGAAAAGTGGTGTCATTTGCTAACGTGGTTAGCTAATAGATGTACATATTTTGTCTTCCCTGTAAAACATTTTAAAAATCGGACATGTTGGTTTGATTCACAAGAAGTTTATCTTTCATCTGGTGTCTTGGACTTGTTAATGTGTGAAAGTTAAATATTTTTAAAAACTAGCTTTTGAATTTCGCGCCCTGCACTTTGAGCTGGATGTTGTCATATTGTGGGCGGTGTCGGGCTTGCAGCCCAAACAGGTTAAGTGATATAACTAGCTCATTAGCTAGTTAACGTTAGATACATTAGTTGATATTGTTATAGCCAATGTCTTGGCTGTATTACTTTTTTATAACAAAGTTTAACGATTGATAACATTAATCATAACTTGTCAGCTAGCTACATTATACTGTGTCCTTAGCTGAGTAGCTAGCTAGTTAGCTTACCATCCACAACCATGACATAGGCAGGATATAGGCAGAATACGTTTGAGATGTGGTATCCACTCGGCTCGTTGTCTCTCAGATCAAAGGTTGGTCCATCTGCTTTGTTCCCGAAGTGTGGTCTCCCTGAGATCCCAAGTTTGAGGGATCCCTCGTGCACGATTTACCCAGGTTGTCAGGAGTGGTCACCAAGTGAAGATTCACATCCCATCCTCGTCACCAAATGTGGTGGTTAATTTCTTTACTATCGAATGAGGAGAGAGAAATTTATCACACAAGTCATAGTTATACTTAAACTAAATCTTTATTAACCTCTCTAGGATAGGTGGGACGTTAGCGTCCCACTTAGCCTAAATCCAGAAAAAATGTAGCGCGCCAAATTCCAATATATTACTATAAAAATCAATCTTTCATGAAATCACACATGAAAGACACCAAATTAAAGCTACACATGT
Organism: Salvelinus alpinus; assembly: GCF_045679555.1. Lineage (NCBI taxonomy): Eukaryota > Metazoa > Chordata > Actinopteri > Salmoniformes > Salmonidae > Salvelinus > Salvelinus alpinus. The sequence goes on along the minus strand of NC_092114.1, from coordinate 47,656,409 downwards.
TGTGAATCCAGCCAACATGTCTGATTTCAAAAATAATTTATGGGGAAAGCACACGAAACAATTATGTTAGCTCAGTACATAGCCACAGAAAAACACAGCCATTTTCCCAGCAATAGATAGTAGTAACAAAAACCAGAAATAGAGATAAAATTAATCACTAACAAATCTCGGTTTACATTGGTGCCATGTTCAGAAATGCCTCCAAAATATCCGGAGTAATTACAGAGAGCCACGTCAAATAACAGAAATACTCATCATAAACTTTGATGAAAGATACATGTTTTACATATAATTAAAGATACACTTGTTCCTAATGCAACCGCTGTGTCAGATTTTTAAAAAACTTTGCAATAACACCATGCAATAATCTGAGACGGTGCTCAGATAGTAACAACATTTCTCCGCCATGTTGGAGTCAAAAGAAATACGAAATTACATCCTAAATATAAAGTAATATTTATCGAACAAAAAGAACATTTGCTGTGTAACTGGGAGTCTCGTGAGTGCAAACATCCGAAGACTATCAAAGGTAAGCGATTAATTTTATTGCTTTTCTGACTTTCGTGACCAAGCTAACCAAGCTAATATAAGGCTAACTGTTCTAGCATTAATTGATACACTCACAAAAGCTTAGATTTCTTTCTATGTAAAGCCTATTGTCACGTTCTGACCATAGTTCTTGTGTGTTTTACTTGTTTTAGTGTTGGTCAGGACGTGAGCTGGGTGGGCATTCTATGTTGTTTGTCTAGTTTGTCTGTTTCTATGTTTGGCCTAATATGGTTCTCAATCAGAGGCAGGTGTTTTGTGTTGTCTCTGATTGGGAATCATATTTAGGTGGCTTGTTTTGTGTTGGGGTTTGTGGGTGGTTGTCTTCTGTCTTTGTGTTCTGCACCAGATAGGACTGTCTCGGTTTTCACGTTTGTTATTTTGTATTTTGTATAGTGTTCACGTTATCGTCTCTTTGTTCATTAAACATGTTGAACACTAGCCGCGCTGCATTTTGGTCCTCTCCTTCACCAACGGAAGAAAATCGTTACAGAACCACCCACCATACTCGGACCAAGCAGCGTGGTAAGGGGAAGCAGCGGCAGCAGCAGCAGCAGCAGGAGCTAGCAAGGCAGAGCGGCTGGAAGCCCGAGAGGCTCCCCCAAAAATGTCTTGGAGGGGGCACACGGGGAGTGTAGCTGGGTCAAGTAGGAGACTTGAGCCAGTTCCCCGTGCTTACCAGAAGGAGCAGTTGGCGAAATTGAGGTACGAGTCGGAGAATGTGGAGGAGTATTTGGACAGATTGAAGGAAAGTGAAAGGATGGGAGATTATGAGACATTCGATGAGTTGTTGGTAAAATTGGAGGAGGCCAAAGAGAGGGAGCTGTTGGTTTGGCGTAGTATACACGGTACTCTCCCTGAGGTGTGTGATTACCGTGGAGAGCGGGAGTACGGGCAGACACCATGTTATGCGGAAGAGCGCACGGTGTCTCCTGTACGGGTGCATAGCCCGGTGCGGTACATCCCAGCTCCACGTATCGGCCGGGCTAGATTGAGCATTGAGCCAGGTGCCATGAAGCCAGCTCAACGCATCTGGTCTCCAGTGCGTCTCCTCGGGCCGGTGTACATGGCACCAGCCTTACGCATGGTGTCCCCGGTTCGCCAGCACAGCCCAGTGCAGGTTATTCCACCTCCCCGCACTGGTCGGGCTACGGGGAGCATTCAACCAGGTAAGGTTGGGCAGGCTCGGTGCTCAAGGGAGCCAGTACGCCTTCACGGTCCGGTATATCCGGTGCCACCTCCTCGCTCCAGTCCAGTACCACCAGTGTCAATACCACGCACCAGGCTTCCTGTGCGTCTCCAGAACTCTGTTCCTCCTCCACGCACTCTCCCTGTGGTGCGTGTCTCCAGCCCGGTACCACCAGTTCCGGCACCACGCACCAGGCCTACTGTGCGTATCCAGAGCCCTGTACGCACTGTTGTTTCTCCCCGCACTAGCCTTGAGGTGCGTGGCTACAGCCCGGTACCACCAGTTCCGGCACCACGCACCAGGCCTATAGTGCGTTTTGAGAATCCAGTGTGCCCTGTTCCTGCTCCCCGCACTAGCCTAGTGGTGCTTGTCTCCAGTCCGGTACCACCAGTTCCGGCACCATGCACCAGGCCTACTGTGCGCCTCAGCAGGTCAGAGTCGGCCGTCTGCCCAGCGCCATCTGAGCTGCCTGCCTGCCCAGCGCCATCTGAGCTGCCCGCCTGCCCAGTGCCATCTGCGCTGCCCGTCTGCCCAGCGCCGTCTGAGCTGCCTGCCTGCCCAGCGCCATCTGAGCTGCCTGTCTGCCCAGCGCCGTCAGAGCCGCCCGTCTGTCCCGAGCCGTCAGAGCCGCCCGTCTGTCCCGAGCCGTCAGGAGCCGCTAGAGCCATCAGTCAGGAGCCGCTAGAGCCGTCCGTCAGTCAGGAGCCGCTAGAGCCGTCCGTCAGTCAGGAGCCGCCAGAGCCGCCAGCCAGTCAGGAGCTGCCAGAGCCGCCCGCCAGTCAGGAGCTGCTAGAGCCGCCCGCCAGTCAGGAGCTGATAGAGCCGCCCGCCAGTCAGGAGCTGCCGGAGCCGCCCGCCAGTCAGGAGCTGCCGGAGCCGCCCGCCAGTCAGGAGCTGCCGGAGCCGCCCGCCAGTCATGAGCGGCCAGAGTTGCCCGCCAGTCATGAGCTGCCCGCCAGTCATGAGCTGCCCTCCAGTCATGAGCTGCCATCCAGTCATGAGCTGCCATCCAGTCATGAGCTGCCATCCAGTCATGAGCTGCCCTCCAGTCATGAGCTGCCCTCCAGTCATGAGCTGCCCTCCAGTCAAGAGCTGCCCTCCAGTCAAGAGCTGCCCTCCAGTCATGAGCTGCCCTCCAGTCCGGAGCTGCCCCTCTGTCCTGAGCTACCTCTCTGTCTTAAGCTACCTCTCTGTCTTAAGCTACCTCTCTGTCATAAGCTACCTCTCTGTCATGAGCTGTCCCTCAGTCCGGAGGAGTTTCCTCAGTCTAGTGGGGACCTTTGTGAAGGTTCCTAGACCAAGGTCGGCGGCGAGGGTCGCCACTCAAAGGACGCTAAGGAGGGGGACAAAGACAATGGTGGAGTGGGATCCTCGTCCAGCGCCGGAGCCGCCACCGCGGACAGATGCCCACCCAGACCCTCCCTAGAGTTTTAGGTGGTGCGTTCGGAGTCCGCACCTCAGGAGGGGAGTACTGTCACGTTCTGACCATAGTTCTTGTGTGTTTTACTTGTTTTAGTGTTGGTCAGGACGTGAGCTGGGTGGGCATTCTATGTTGTGTGTCTAGTTTGTCTGTTTCTATGTTTGGCCTAATATGGTTCTCAATCAGAGGCAGGTGTTTTGTGTTGTCTCTGATTGGGACAACACAAAAGTTTTTGTCAGCCGAGAGTTAGAAAATATGACTGCTTGTGTTGGGTCAATCTTTCCTCAGTTAGCGCTAGGACAAATGTAGCCTACATTTTTCCGGTTAGGATGATTGTGTTATGCTATATATACATAACTGTGTAAGGACTGTGTTTGTGTAAATAGTTTCTGAAAAAAGTGTGGCCAGCTCAAACGCTGATTGTTGCATCATTCGAAACTGGCCGTTCTAAACGAGCGTTCTAAATGAGTGTTCTAATCACACGGGTGTGATCGTACGCTTCAGGGACCACTGTAGAACACCCGTGTGATGGTACGTGTGAAAGGGTTAAAACAAGTCAAAATATGTTTCCATTTAATCCTCAGATACCCTAAAATGTAATTAAATGATAATATTTCATACGGAAAGAAGTATGTTCAATAGGAAAATGATATTAGCAGGTGTGCGTCCTCTTCGTCGCGCACGCATACACTGATTTCCAAGTCTGTGTCCCTGTATCAAAACTCATTATTCTTCCTCATTCGGAAAGAAACAAGCCTGAAACCTTGTTCAAAGACTACTGACACCCAGTGAAAGCCATAGGAATTGCATACTGAAAGCTAAATTTAACAAAAATCCTATACGCTCCATTGGAAGAGCATGGGATCTCAAAAGAAAAAATATTTCCGGTTGGTTTTTCTTTGGGTTTTCTCCTACCATATCTTTTGTGTTATAGTCTCCTACATTATTTTAACATTTATACACATTTCAGAGTGTTTTCTTTCCAATGGTACCAATTATATGCATATCCTGGCTTCAGGGCCTGAGCAACAGGCAGTTTACTTTGGGCACATCAGTCAGGCAGAAATGGAGAGATAGACCCAAGTCTTTAAGAATAAAAATTAATATCCATTTTTGAATAAAGTCCTGAAGTGGTATCGATATATTGACAACATTGTTTTCAGAAGGTGAGGAACAGGAAAAGAGATGTCAGACTTTATGGCATTACTCAATGACATTGACCAGAATCTCAAATTCACTATTGAATGTGACACGGAACATGTTCATTACCTCGATATGTGGATTGAGAGATCAAATGGAACCCTGTTTACAACTCTGTATAGAAAAGAAAGAGACAGAAACACTCCATTACAGGGGGACAGCCTCCACCCTAACCCTGAGCCATTAAAAATATCTTCCAAGAAGCCAGTTTTTCAGACTGCACCGTATATGCCACTCCACAGAGGATTATCTAGAAAAAGCAGCGGAAAGAACACTGTAATGTTCACAACCACATACTTTGAACTCGCGAAAAGTGGGAGATGCTGTCAAGAAACACTGGCATGTTTAATCAATCGCACCCAGCTTTGCCAGCTGAATTTAAGAATCCACCACTTATTGTGTATAGGAGAGGTCGCAATTTACGCTATAAATTGGAACATGCCAACTGCCAGAGGTTGCGCACAGTACAACAATATGATAAGTGTGAATATTTCTGCCACCCACATACAGTGGGGAGAACAAGTATTTGATACACTGCCGATTTTGCAGGTTTTTCTACTTACAAAGCATGTAGAGGTCTGTAATTTTTATCATAGGTACACTTCAACTGTGAGAGACGGAATCTAAAACTAAAATCCAGAAAATCACATTGTATGATTTTTAAGAAACAATTTGCATTTTATTGCATGACATAAGTATTTGAAAACCTACCAACCAGTAAGAATTCTGGCTCTCACAGACCTGTTAGTTTTTCTTTAAGAAGCCCTCCTGTTCTCCACTCCTTACCTGTATCAACTGCACCTGTTTGAACTCATTACCTGTATAAAAGACACCTGTCCACACACTCAATCAAACAGACTCCAACCTCTCCACAATGACCAAGACCAGAGAGCTGTGTAAGGACATGGGATGGGCTACAGGACAATAGGCAAGCAGCTTGGTGAGAAGGCAACAACTGTTGGCGCAATTATTAGAAAATGGAAGAAGTTCAAGATGACGGTCAATCACCCTCGGTCTGGGGCTCCATGCAAGATCTCACCTCGTGGGGCATCAATGATCATGAGGAAGGTGAGGGATCAGCCCAGAACTACACGACAGGACCTGGTCAATGACCTGAAGAGAGCTGGGACCACAGTCTCAAAGAAAACCATTAGTAACACACTACGCCGTCATGGATTAAAATCCTACAGCGCACCCAAGGTCCCCCTGCTCAAGCCAGCGCATGTCCAGGCCCATCTGAAGTTTGCCAATGACCATCTGGATGATCCAGAGGAGGAATGGGAGAAGGTCATGTGGTCTGATGAGACAAAAATAGAGCTTTTTGGTCTAAACTCCACTCGCCGTGTTTGGAGGAAGAAGAAGGATGAGTACAACTCCAAGAACACATCCCAACTGTAAAGCATGGAGGTGGAAACATCATTCTTTGAGGATGCTTTTCTGCAAAGGGGACAGGACGACTGCACCGTATTGAGGGGAGGATGGATGGGGCCATGTATCGCGAGATCTTGGCCAACAACCTCCTTCCCTCAGTAAGAGCATTGAAGATGGGTCGTGGCTGGGTCTTCCAGCATAACAACGACCCGAAACACACAGCCAGGGCAACTAAGGAGTGGCTCCGTAAGAAGCATCTCAAGGTCCTGGAGTGGCCTAGCCAGTCTCCAGACCTGAACCCAATAGAAAATCTTTGGAGGGAGCTGAAAGTCCGTATTGCCCAGCGACAGCCCCGAAACCTGAAGGATCTGGAGAAGGTCTGTATGGAGGAGTGGGCCAAAATCCCTGCTGCAGTGTGTGCAAACCTGGTCAAGAACTACAGGAAACGTATGATCTCTGTAATTGCAAACAAAGGTTTCTGTACCAAATATTAAGTTCTGCTTTTATGATGTATCAAATACTTATGTCATGCAATAAAATGCAAATTAATTACTTAAAAATCATACAATGTGATTTTCAGGATTTTTGTTTTAGATTCCGTCTCTCATAGTTGAAGTGTGCCTATGATAAAAATGACAGACCTCTACATGCTTTGTAAGTAGGAAAACCTGCAAAATCGGCAGGTTATCAAATACTTGTTCTCCCCACTGTAGATAGATATATTGACAGGCTTATAGAAGTTAACAGCTAGGACCGCTATTTTTTGTCCCGGAATCCCTCTTAACATACAGGTTGAAGCCTGCTTGACAGAGGAGCTAAGTTGCTAGCCATCAAGCTAACAAAGTTGGTACCAGATGAGTTTTGCAATGGAGCCCTCTGTCTGGAGAAATAAATGAACGGTTCCAGCGCTGTAGGAGCTGGATCTATTACGTTTTGTTTCAGGACAAACCGGATCACTCGGAATTCCAATGTGGCAATTGTTTACTTGCCGAGGATTATAAGCTTGAGGTGGCTTCCTTGATCACGCAGGTCGCCAGCCTATGTGAGAAACTGGGGAAAACGCAGAATGGAATGTTTACATTTTCTACGCCGGTGGCTGGAGGGCGTTCACGCTTGTTTGATGCATCTCCACCTTGTAGTTTGTCGTTATCCGACTGGCCAGTGTTGCCTGGGGCTTTCCCATCTGATAGCGGAGTCGAAGGAGCACAGCATAAGGAAAAAGGCAATCAACGATGGTCGCATGCTACGAGCCGTGGAAGCCCAAGACAGCAACCTCCCGCAAGCAGTCTACACTCCCAACGAGAGGCCCAGAGGGGATACAAACAACAAATACTTTCGCAGTCCTGGAGCCTAATCTTTCTGCACCTTTGTAGCTGAGGGTGCCTGTGTATGTGGCCGCAGTGCCTACTACTACAATTTCAAAGTCGACGTCGGCAACCTTACGTCCCTGCTCCGGGTTGAGCTTTTCCATCTGTCGGAGGCCTGAATCCTGGGAAGCGTGGGAGTGGGCGGATTTCCTCATCCTTTTCGCCAGCAATGATTTTGGGCAGCTCCATGGTAAGAAATGTGACCGTTCCTGGTGCAAAAACAATGTCCTAAATTGAGTAAATTACATTACTAAGCTACTCCTGAGTGTACTACGTCAAGACATGGAAATCGATTCTATTGTAGTCCATGTGGGTTTTATTGACATTATGAAGGGCAGCTCTAAACTGTTGAAACTGGATTTTAAAGAGCTGATTGACTCTCTGCTAGACGCTAACAAAAGACCCATCAAATCGTCACTGTGCCCTCTCTGAATCGTGGCATTGAATGCTTTAGCAGGTTTATTTCTCTTCACAACTGGCTATGTGATTATTGCAGCTCAATGGGTGTAACTTGTGTTGACAATTTCAATACCTTTTGGAAACAAAACACGTTTTATAAGAAGGATGGGATCAACCCAAATCATTTGGGTTCCTGGATCCTTTCACAGCATTATTTAGGCTGCATTGAGACAATGACTTATCATTGACCCAAGGCCAGCTCAGCTAATCCCTACCATTGTGACGCAGCATAGTCATAATACTTCAGCAAATGTACATTACACCAGGGGTGTCTGTAGACACAATATAAGTAACATAATTTATGTCCCTTTAACTGCTCTGAATGCCTCTGCTGATCCTACAGCTATTGTATGCAGTAATCACGTGCCTACTAACCCAATTTATACTGTTAGCACTGAGCTGGTGTACCCTAGGAGGAAGTACACTGTGTGCAGCTTACCCTGCACTAGCGTAAAGAACATGAGCACATACAGTGCTGCTAAGCTTCCGAGTAAAGTAATAAAAACAAGTTAGCATCCCGGAAGAAAAGTGCTCAAAATAGCCCACGTTAACATATGTAGCTTAAGAAACAAGGTTAATGAAATCAATAATTTGCAAGTAACAGATGACATTCATTTTCTGACTATCTCTGAAACTCACTTAGATAATAGCTTTAGTAGCAAAACAAGGTTATAACATTTACAGAAAATATAGACATGCCAATGGTGGTGTTGCTGTATATATTCAGAACCACATTCCTGTAAAGATTAGAGAGGATCTCATGTTAAATACTGTTGAAATAACATGGCTACTGGTTCATCTGCCTCACCTTAAGCCAATTCTGGTGGGAAGATGCTATATACCCACAATTGCTTACAGTCAGTATCTGGATAATATGTGAAATGCTTGATAATGTACAGTGGGGCAAAAAAGTATTTAGTCAGCCACCAATTGTGCAAGTTCGCCCACTTAAAAAGATGAGAGAGGCCTGTAATTTTCATCAAAGGTACACTTCAACTATGACAGACAAAATGAGAAAAAGAAATCCAGAAAATCACAGTAGGATTTTTTATGAATTTATTTGCAAATTATGGTGGAAATAAGTATTTGGTCACCTACAAACAAGCAAGATTTCTGGCTCTCACAGACCTGTAACTTCTTCTTTAAGAGGCTCCTCTGTCCTCCACTCGTTACCTGTATTAACCTTTACTTCATACCCATCCCGGATCCGGGAGCATCCTCATCAAAAAATCTGACTAGCATAGCCTAGCCTAACGGGACAGGGATATCATATAATATAATTTTCATGAAATCACAAGTCCAATACAGCAAATGAAAGATACACATCTTGTGAATCCAGCCATCATTTCCGATTTTTTAAATGTTTTACAGCGAAAACACAATATGTATTTCTATTAGCTAACCACAATAGCCAAACACACAACAGCATGTTTTCACCATGATTCCACCGCATAGGTAGCTTTCACAAAATAAAGAAATAGAGATAAAATTAATCACTAACCTCATCTTATCAGATGACAGTCTTATAACATCATGTTATACAATACATTTATGTTTTGTTCGAAAATGTGCATATTTAGAGCTGCAAATCGTGGTTATACATTGTGAATACGTAGCAACAATTCACCAAAATCTCAAAAAATCTCAAAATCACCAAAAATATATTTTGGACAGTCACCTAATCTAATCAAAGAACTCATCATAAACTTTACTAAAAAATACATGTTGTACAGCAAATGAAAGATACACTGGTTCTTAATGCAACCACTGTGTTAGATTTTTTTAAATAACTTTAGTAGAACATACAAAATGCATTATTGTGAGACAGCGCTCACATATTCTCCGCCGAGTTGAAGCCAACATTTACCACAAAAATACGAAATAACATCATAAATATTCTCTTACCTTTCTTGAGATTCCATCAGAATGTTGTGCAAGGAGTCTTATTTCCAGAATAAATCGATGTTTGGTTTTAGAATGTCCATTTCGTCTGTCGAATTAGCAACTTTGGCTAGCCATGTGGCGCGAACATGCCCATCTTCTCTTAGTGCATGGAACGAAAAATTCCCAAATTCCCAATAAACGTTGAATAAACTGATAAAACTCGGTTGAAAAATCCTACTTTATGATGTTTTTCTCATATGTATCAAATAAAATCAGAGCCGGAGATATTCGCCGTGTATACCGAACGCTTTTCAGAAGACAATGTGGAGCTCCTTCGCGCGCCGTGGAAAACTGACAAAAGGGCAGACCTGTCACTCCAAAAGCTCTTATTCGGCCTCAGATCAAGCTAGACACCCCATTCAACCTTCCACTGCCTGTTGACGTCTAGTGGAAGGGGTATGAAGTGCATACATATCAATAAATAAAAGCCAGTTGAATAGGCAGGCCCTGAAACAGAGCCTCGTTTTCAGATTTTTCACAAGTTTGCTGCCAAATGAGTTCTGTTTTACTCACAGATATAATTCAAACAGTTTTAGAAACTTCAAAGTGTTTTCTATCCAATAGTAATAATAATATGCATATTGTATGATCTAGAACAGAGTACGAGGCCGTTTAATTTGGGCACGATTTTTCCCAAAGTGAAAACAGGGCCCCCCTATTGACAAGAAGTTAATGGCACCTGTTTGAACTTGTTATCAGTATAAAAGACACCTGTCCACAACCTCAAACAGTCACACTCCAAACTCCACTATGGCCAAGACCAAAGAGCTGTCAAAGGACACCAGAAACAAAATTTTAGACCTGCACCAGGCTGGGAAGACTGAATCTGCAATAGGTAAGCAGCTTGGTTTGAAGAAATCAACTGTGGGAGCAATTATTAGGAAATAGAAGACATACAAGACCACTGATAATCTCCCTCGATCTGGGGCTCCACGCAAGATCTCACCCCGTGGGGTCAAAATGATCACAAGAACGGTGAGCAAAAATCCCAGAACCACACAGGGGGACCTAGTGAATGACCTGCAGAGAGCTGGGACCAAAGTAACAAAGCCTACCATCAGTAGCACACTACGCCGCCAGGGACTCAAATCCTGCAGTGCCAGACGTGTCCCCCTGCTTAAGCCAGTACATGTCCAGGCCCGTCTGAAGTTTGCTAGAGAGCATTTGGATGATCCAGAAGAAGATTGGGAGAATGTCATATGGTCAGATGAAACCAAAATATAACTTTTTGGTAAGAACTCAACTCGTCGTGTTTGGAGGACAAAGAATGCTGAGTTGCATCTAAAGAACACCATACCTACTGTGAAGCATGGGGGTGGAAACATCATGCTTTGGGGCTGTTTTTCTGCAAAGGGACCAGGACGACTGATCCGTGTAAAGGAAAGAATGAATGGGGCCATGTATCGTGAGATTTTGAGTGAAAACCTCCTCCAATCAGCAAGGGCATTGAAGATGAAACGTGGCTGGGTCTTTCAGCATAACAATGATCCCAAACACACCGCCCGGGCAACGAAGGAGTGGCTTCGTAAGAAGCATTTCAAGGTCCTGGAGTGGCCTAGCCAGTCTCCAGATCTCAACCCCATAGAAAATATTTGGAGGGAGTTGAAAGTCCGTGTTGCCCAGCAACAGCCCCAAAATATCACTGCTCTAGAGGAGATCTGCATGGAGGAATGGGCCAAAATACCAGCAACAGTGTGTGAAAACCTTGTGAAGACTTACAGAAAACGTTTGACCTCTGTCATTGCCAACAAAGGGTATATAACTAAGTATTGAGATAAACTTTTGTTATTGACCAAATACTTATTTTCCACCATAATTTGTAAATAAATTCATTAAAAATCCTACAATGTGATTTTCTGGATTTTTTTTCTCCCATTTTGTCTGTCATAGTTGAAGTGTACCTATGATGAAAAGTACAGGCCTCTCTCATCTTTTTAAGTGGGAGAATGTGCACAATTGGTGGCTGACTAAATACTTTTTTGCCCCACTGTATGTGATGTCAATAGAGAGGTTTACTTTCTAGGTAATTTAAATATTGACTGGCTTTCATCAGGCTGCCCACTCAAGAAAAAGCTTCAAACTGTAACTAGTGCCTGCAACCTGGTTCAGGTTATTAATCAACCTACCAGAGCAGTTACAAACAGTACAGGAATGAAATCATCAACATGTATAGATCATACTTTTACTAATAGTGCAGAGATTTGTTTGAAAGCAATATCCAAATCCATTGGATGTGGTGGTCACAATATAGTAGCCATATCTAGGAAAACCAAAGTTCCAAAGGCTGGGCCTAATATTGTGTATAAGAGGTCATACAAAACGTTTTGTAGTGATTCCTATGCTGTTGATGTAAAGAATATTCCCTGGTCTGTGGTGTGTAATGAAGAGCAACCAGACGCTGCACTTGACACATTTATGAAATGTATTATTCCAGTTACTAATAAGCATTCACCAATTTAAGAAAATGACTGTAAAAACTGTTCAATCCCTGAGGATTGATGACGAATTGAAAAATTGTATGGTTGAGAGGGATGAGGCAAAAGGAATGGCAAAAAATTCTGGCACCACAACCAATTGGCAAACGTATTGCAAATTGAGAAATCCTGTGACTAAACTGAATAAAAATAAGAAGAAACTACACTATGAAACAAAGATAAATTACATAAAGAAGGATAGTAAGAAGCTTTGGATCACCTTAAGTTAAATACAATTTTGGGAAACTACTTTGCCAACTCATTTAATTATTCTTTTATTGGCAAGATTAGCAAACTTGGATGCCATACCAGCAACAAACGCTGACACTACACATCCAAGTATATCTGACCAAATTATGAAAGACAATCTTTGTAATTTTGCATTCCGTAAAGTGAGTGTGGAAGAGGTGAGAAAATTATTGGTGTCTATCAACAATGACAAGCCACCGGGGTCTGTCAACTTGGATGGAAATGCAATGAGGATAATAGTAGATGTTGCCATTCCTATTTGCCATATTTTCTATTTAAGCCTACTAGAGTGTGTGTGCCCCCAGGCTTGGAGGGAAGCAAAAGTCATTCTGCTACACAAGAATACTAAAGCCCCCTTTACTGGCTCAAATAGCCAACCAATCAGCCTGTTACCAACCCTTAGTAAACTTTTGGAAAAAATAGTGTTTGACCAGATACAATGCTATTTTACAGTAAACAAATTGACAACAAATGTCCAGCATGCTTATAGGGCTTCACACCCCCTTCTATATTGTGGATAAAGAGTTACCTGTCTAACAGAAAACAGAGGGTGTTCTTTAATGGAAGCCTTTCCAACATAATCCAGGTAGAATCAGGAATTCTACAGGGCAGCTGTCTTGGCCGATTACTTTTTTCAATCTTTACTAATGATATGCCACTGTCTTTGAGTAAAGAGTTTCTATGTATGCGGATGACTCAACTCTATACATGTCAGCTACTACAGCGACTAACACTTAATAAAGAGTTGCAGTTATTTTCAGAGTGGGTGGCAAGGAATAAGCTAGTCCTAAATATTTCTAAAGCTAAAATCATTGTATTTGGGACAAATCATTCACTAAACCCTAAACCTCAACTAAATCTTGTATTAAATAATGTGGAAATTGAGCAAGTTGAGGTGACTAAACTGCTTGGAGTAACCCTGGATTGTAAACTGTCATGGTCAAAACATATTGATTTAACAAATCAAATCAAATTGTATTGGTCACATACACATGGTTAGCAGATGTTAATGCGAGTGTAGCGAAATGCTTGTGCTTCTAGTCCGACAGTGCAGTAATATCTAACAAGTAATCTAACAAATTCACAATGACTACCTTATACACACAATGTAAGGGGATGGAAAAAGAATATGTACATCTAAATGTATGGATGCGCGATGGCAGTACGGCATTGGCAAGATGCAATAGATGGTATAAAACACAGTATATACATATGAGATGAGTAATGTAGGACATGTAAACATTATTCAAGTGGCATTATTTAAAGTGACTAGTGATACAATTATTAAATTCATTTAATAAAGTGGCCAGTGATTTAAGTCTGTATGTTGTGTGACGGCCCTGAATTTGTCTGAACTGTCTCAGTGCTTCTCCTTCCAATAGGACGCTTCCCCTTTTTCTTATGGCTGCAGTCCCGGTAACGGGACCGATATGACAACAGCCAGTCCAAGTGCAGGGCGCCAAATTCAAAACAACAGAAATCTCATAATTAAAATTCCTCAGACATTCATGTGTCTTATATCATTTTAAAGGTAATCTTGTTGTTAATCCCACCAAAGTGTCCGATTTCAAATAGGCTTTTCAGCGAAAGCACTACAAACGATTATGTTAGGTCACCACAAAACCACAATAATCACAGCCATTTTTTCCAGCTATAGATAGCTTCACAAAAACCAGAATAGAGATAAAATGAATCACTAACCTTCGATTATTTTCCTCAGATGACACTCATAGGACTTCATGTTACACAATACATGCATGTTTTGTTTGATTAAATTCATATTTATATCAAAAAATCTGAGTTTACATTGAGGCGACTAGATTCACTAAATACAAAAACATCAAGTGACTTTGCATAGCCCATCGTTTCAACATAAATAATCATCATAAATATAGATGATAATACAAGTTATACACATTGAATTATAGATATACCTCTCCTTAATGCAACCGCTGTGTCAGATTTCAAAAACACTTTACGGAAAAAGAAATGCACGCTATAATCTGAGACGGCGCTCAAAAATAGCATTCCACAGCTGCAAAGATGGCGTCACCATAAACACAAAAATACATGATAAATATTCCATTACCTTTGATGATCTACATCAGAAAGCACACCAGGAATCCCAGGTCCACAATAAATGTTTGTTTTGTTCGAAAAAATCCGTTATTTATGTCCAAATACCTTCTTTTGTTAGCACGTCTGGTTTACATATCCAAACGCTAATTTTGGTCAGCGTTATATCGGACAAAAACTTCAAAATGTGATATTACCGGTCAAAGAAACATTTCAAACTAAGTACTGAATCAATCATTAGGATGTTTTTAACATATAGCTTCAATAAAGTTCCAACCGGAGTATTCTTTGTTCTCTTCGTGAGCAATGGAACGTCAGTGGCTCCATGAAGAAAAGGCATGATCAGGAAATGGCTGCTTGATGAACACCTGACTGATTCTGCTCTCATTCTCTCCCACAACATCATAGAAGTCTCATTGGAATTTCTATTGATTGCTGACATCTAGTGGAACCCCTAGGCAGTGCAACATAATTCATAACTCAATTGGATTTCTTAAGGGACTCTGGTGAATACAGACAAGCTCAAATTTCTGACTTCCTGTTTTGATTTAAACTCAGGATTTTGCCTGCCAATATGAGTTCTGTTAATCTCACAGACATAATTCAAACAGTTTTAGAAACTTTAGAGTGTTTTCTATCCAATACTAATAATAATATGCAAATATTAGGAACTATGACTGAGGAGCAGGCCGTTTGAAATGGGCACCTTTCATCCAAGCTACTCAATACTGCCCCTTCAGCCATAAGAAGTTAACTCCCAATTAAATATCCAGAATCAGCTGCAAAAGTGGGGTTGTGAATGAGGATGTGTTCAACTGTAAGGGAGTGCGTAACTGGCGGCAGGGAAGTCAGGTGCAGGAGAGCAAAACTGGGTAATCAACGGAGGAGTTTTATTCATAAAACCACCGGAAACCAGAACAATAAACAAATGGGTACAAAACCCGTTGCACACCAGAGAAAATGTGCACATTCACTTACAATAAACAATTCCACACAAAGACATGGGGGGAACAGAGGGTTAAATACACATGTAATGAGCGATATTGAGAACAGGTGTGTGAGAAGACAAAACAAATGGAAAATGAAAAGTGTATCGATGATGGCTAGAAGACCGGTGACGCCAACTGCCAAGCGCTGCCCGAACAAGGAGAGGAACCGACTTCGGAGGAAGTCGCGACATCAACCCTCAGTTCCTTAGCTTCTTTACTCCGTTTGTTTTGTTGTATTTAAAAGTGTGCTTTGTAGCCTAATCGCAAGTTTACCCAGGATCAGAGCCACTCATTGCTTCCTTTGGACTACACATCTCCAGTGTTCTTCGTGGCCTTTCTCCGCTGGAGATCTATTGGCGGATTGCGACTGACTACAACCTTTTGTATACGGTATTTCATTTGTTTTGGTGTGATGTATACCGTGATGATTTATGTGGTAGGTTGTAGTTGAAGACTTATTGAGATTTGATATTCTTTATAGTTTTGTGGTAAAATAGTAAATATTTTGATTGTATGATTGAGACTGAGACTCTGCTTCTGGGTCTTCCCTGAAAAATGATAGTACGAACTGGCCATGACTGACCCAGCAGACATGGACCAGCTCCGCAACTCCATCTCCCAAGGAGCCACCATTGGAAGGCACGAGGAGTTGCTTCGTGGCCTTATGGAAAGGGTCCAGACCTTGGCCGAATGCCATGACCGAGTGTTGAACACATTGCTGGAGCAATTCCACGGGTTGTCTGTTAGGCAGCCTACCACAGTAACCCGGCTGTTAGCAGTGTCGCCTCCCTGGACACCCAGATTTCCCGGGAACCCTGCTTACCTCCCCAGAACACTTCGATGGAGAGTCGAGCACCTGTCGGACGTTTCTCGTTCAGTGTTCCCTCATCGTCGAGCTGCAGCCCTCCTCCTTCCCCTCTGACCGCTCTAAGATAGCGTACCTCATCACGCTGATGTCTGGGAGGGCTCTCGCCTGGGCTACGGCAGAATGGAACAACAGTCGGACGTATGCTTCAGTCTGGAGGAGTTTGTGGCGGAAGTGAAGAAAGTTTTCAATGCTCCATTGTCCAGGAGAAAGGCTGCCCGGGAATTACTCAAGATTCGGCAAGACTCTCACTGTGTGGCAGACTGTGGATATCCTCACGTTGGTAGCTGATAGTGCCTGGAACCCGGAAGCACTGTTCGACATGTTCCTGCATGGAGTATCGGAGGAAGTAAAGGACGAGCTTGCAGCCCGGGAACTACTGACGGATTTCGACTCGCTCATCGCCTTGACCATTCGGATCGATGGGCGACTATGGGAGCTAAGGTAGGAGAGGAGGTTTGATTTCTCTCGCCTGCCCAAGGCTTCCACCACGCCTCCGGGACATCCCGGAAGTCCCCAACGGCTCCGTTGCCGCGAGAACCGGAGGCTACCCGAGTACCCCCGAGAGTCTCCGAAGTCTACCAATTCACCTTTTCCCGAGCCGATGCAACTAGGCAGAGCTAGGCTGTCCCCAGCTGAACGGCAATACAGGCTTCACATGAAGAGTTTCCTGTATTGCGGGACTACTGGTCATTTCGTGGCCACCTGTCCACTACAAGACCAGGCTCACCGGTAGGACAGAGTACTCTGATGGGCCATATGGAAAACTTTTCCTCTCCCCTTACTCTCAACCCTTTTTATGCCATCTTGCTGTGGGGTAAGCAGTCGAAATCCGGGTACTCATCGACTTTGAGGCCGATGAGAGCTTTATGGACACTACCCTGACGTCCGAGCTGGGCATCCCCACTCAGCCCCTCTCCATTCCCATGGATGTTAGAGCGCTGGGCGGGCGCTCTATAGGCCAGGTCACCCACAATATATCCCACGTCAACCTACAGGTGTCAGGGAACCACAGCAAGACAATCCAATTATTGCATATTAAGTCTCCTCAGGTTCCCGTGGTATTAGGGTTATCTTGGCTCCAGCAATACAATCCCCTTATTGACTGTTCTGCTGGTGCCATCATGGGCTTGAGCCTGTTCTGTCATGTTCATTGCCTGAAGTCAGCGCAGCCTGCCCCGGGATGTCTTTCTGGGGGCTCGGAAGTTGCCCCGGACATCTTTGCCATTCCCGCGGAGTACCAGGACCTCCGGGAGGTGTTCAGTAAGCCCCGGGCCACATCGCTTCCGCCGCACAGACCCTATGACTGCGGGATCGACCTTCTCCCAGGTACCACTCTGCCCCGGGGATGACTGTACTCTCTGTCAGGTCTGGAGATCAAGGCTATGGAGACCTACATTGAGGACTCCCTAGCTGCAGGGTTCATCTGTCCTTCTGCCTCCCCTGCCGGCGCAGGGTTCTTCTTTGTGGAGAAGAAGGACAAAACCTGCGCCCGTGCATCGGCTACTGAGGCCTCAACAACATCACAGTGAAGAACAGATACTCGTTAACACTCATCTCCTCAAACTTCGAGCCACTCCAGTGGGCCACCGTGTTCTCCATGCTGGACCTACGGAATGCCTACCACCTGCTTTGGATATGGGAAGGGGGATGAGGGAAGACTGCCTTCAACATGACCAGCGGTCACCACGAGTATCTGGGCATGCCATTTGGCCTTACCAACACCCCTGCTGTGTTCCAGGCTCTAGTGAATGATGTTCTCTGCGACATGTTGAACCGGTTTGTCTTCGTCTACCTCGACGACATCCTCATTTTCTCCCGCTCTGCCCAAGGACACGTGCTCCACATCCGACAGGGTCTCCAACGCCTCCTGGAGAAGTGCGAATTCCATTGCGCCACCATCCCCTTCCCCTTCCTGGGTTACATCATCGCTGCAGGGAGTGTACAGATGGATCCCATGAAGGTGAGAGCATTGGTGTATTGGCCCCAGGCTACGTCTCCTGGGATTCACCAACTTCTATCACCGGGATTACAGCACCCTGGCTTTCCCCCCTGTCTGCACTCACCTCTCCCAAGGTTCCGTTCACATGGTACCCAGCTGCTGACCGGGCGTTCCTGGATCTCAAACACCAGTTCACCCCAGCTCCCATCTTGGTTCATCCTGACCCATCCCACCAGTTCGTGGTGGAAGCCGATGCTTCGGATGCCAGAGTGGGTGCTGTCCTGTCCTAGTGTTCTGCCCTGGACCTCAAGTTCCATCCCTGCACCATCTTCTCCCGCCTCGACCGCAATGGAGAGGAACTACGATGTGGGGAATCGTGAGCTTCTCGCGGTGAAGAATGCCGTTGGAGGAGGGGAGGCACTGGCTGGAGGGGACGGGACATTCGTTCATTGTATAGACAGACCACAAGAACCTGGAATATCTCTGCGCCGCCAAGCGTCTCAACTCCAGGCAAGCTAGGTGGGCCCTGCTTTTCACCCGGTTCAACTTCTCCCTCTCATACCTACCAGGATCCAATAATGTTGAGCCGGATGCGCTGTCACGCCGCTATAGCCCCGCGACTACACCCCCGGAACCCGAGACCATCCTTCCCATCTCGTGCCTGGCAAGAACAATCAGCTGGAGAATAGGGAACCAGGTTTGTGAGGTGCAGTGTTCCCAGCCGAACCACGGGATGGGCCCAAATAACCGGATGTTTGTTCCTGATGCTGTCCGCTCCTCGGTCTGGACTGTGCACACTCCTCCAAGCTTGCCTGCCATCCGGGCTCCCGTCGGACCCTGGACCTTTGTGCGACAACACTTTTGGTGGCCTACCATTGTACCTGACCTCTCTGCATTCGTTGCCACATGCACGATCTGTGTGCAGAACAAGACTACCCGGCAAGCTCCAGCTGGTCTCCTTCAACCTCTGCCTGTTCCTCACCATCCCTGGTCTCACATGTCACGGGTCTTCCCCAGTCTGATGGCAACACCGCCATCCTGACAGTAGTGGACCGGTTTTCCATTGCCCCCCACTACATTCCTCTCCCCAAGCTACCCTCTGCCAAAGGGACGGCCAAGCACGTCTTCCGGATCCATGGACTCCCAGTGGACATGGTCTCCAACCAGGGTCCTCAGTTCTGGTCCCGTTTCTGAAAAGCGTTCTGCAAACACATTGGGTTGTCTGCCAGCCTGTCATCCGGGTACCACCCCCAGTCCAACGGCCATCGGAGCGAGCCAACCAAGACCTGGAGACTACTTTTCGCTACCTGGACTCCGCCAACCCAACCACCTGGAGACAGAAACTAGTGTGGGTCGAATATGCCTGCAATTCCCGTTCCTTTCTCTGCCACGAGTCTCTCGCCCTTTGAGTTTTCCCTGGGTTATCAGCCCCCGCTCTTTCCGGAGCAAGACGAAGAGGTTGGTTGCTGATCTGGAATACTGACCTCTGCCTGCCCTTGTCCTGTCATTTTGCCTGCCCCCTGTTCTAGTAATACATTTTTGTTACTTTGACATTGTCTGCATCTGGGTCTTCCCTGAAACGTGATAATGTTGCCCACCCCGCCATCAGCCCGACATTATTCTGCATGTGTCACGGCCGTCAAAAGAAGTGGACCAAAGTGCAGCGTGGTGAGCGTACATTTCTCTTTTCATTTAAAATGTCGCCAACAAACAAACAACCGTGAAGCTTACAGGGCTAAGTGCCACTAACAAAGATAAATACCCACAATCACAGGTGGGAAAAAGGGCTGCCTAAGTATGATTCCCAATCAGAAACAACGATAGACAGCTGTCCCTGATTGAGAACCATACCCGGCCAAAACATAGAAACACAAAATCATAGAAGTAAAGGACATAGAATGCCCACCCAAATCACACCCTGACCAAACCAAAAAGAGACATAAAAAAGGCTCTAAGGTCAGGGCGTGACAGCATGTTTTGACTTTAGGGGGTGTGTCACAATATCTATCAATACAACAACTTTTGCAGGATTTCTTCCCCTCACAACAATCAATTTAATAAATTAGAGCTACTAGAGATGGTTGTATTTTGTTCTACCTCGGGTAGGGGTATAAAAAAAACGGAAGCCCTTTTTAGACAGTACAGGCTACATTACAATCTTTGACTACCATGATATACAGTTTTTGAATCATGAATTCTCTACATTCATTTCCCGCCCACATTACATTTCTGATGACAAACAACTATGACTGTTGGCACGGTCAATCAAATTCTAACCAACTAAACCAACTAAATCAGGTTAATTAAACAACAACAAAAATAAATGTTTAATTTAAAAATTATATTTTAAATATCAGACAATGTTCTAATAATGAACTGGGACTGGTCCTCTGTCTTTTAGTGACAGACCCAATCAGGTTTTCTTAGTTTCTTGACTTATTTCATATGTTGTGAGAAGGCCTATGTGAGCACACACTAGCTAGTGGATGTTATAGAGGAAATGTGAATTGAAGGCCTATGCCAGAGGAACAAGAGAGGAAACCACACATTGTGCAGGCACAGAAAAGACAGCTCAGGATGACATTTTCACACAGTTTGGGGTTATGCAGTGATCAGAGCTAGATATCAAGGGAAACTTACATTTTTCTGTTTTCATTGTTTTATTTTCCGATAGTGTGTCTGAATAGACAAATACACTATGAATTTGGTGAAACTCCTTTTAATCCTCCAAACGCTTCAATCTTGTCAAGGTAATAGATGCCACTCTACACAATAATTTCTTTATGATCTATTATCTTTGATTTACTTGTTGAATATTTACAGTAAAAGTGATTCTATCACACCCGATAAGTGAAGATAACATTACTGTATTCATGTGAAGAGTATTAGACAGATGCTAACCAGTCCACGACTAATAACTTCAGGGATTTGAAACACGTTTTACATAAGTCAAAAAAGGCACAAATATGATCTATTTGAATAACAATAGCAGTGAAGGAATTATCCCAGCTCTGAGAACAATATGTTTATTCTGTGGGGATTTCAGTACTTCAGCATAACGTTTTCTGCAGGTTTCCTCATGGTTCTACTTAAATGTGGTATGTTTGAATAGACTAAAATGAACAGCTTTGTATGGAGTTAAAAAAAACATGGCATGCTCGCTCCATCCTGGTGGCACAGTGGACTAAATTACATGACTAGAGAACAAAAGGTAAGAGATTTGAATCATATTGATGCTGTGCCACAATAATAATAAAAAATGTTTGCATGATTTAATGCCAAAGCAAATTCATTTCGATCTGTGCTGGGAGTTAACCCAAACTACGCTAGCAGCGTTATTAAAAGTCTTATCGAAATATGTTCTTAGAACTTTATTTAATTACCTTCAAATTACCTAGAATTCTTCTTCTCAGAACGTTAATAAAACCTAAAATCAAACGTTCCCAGAACAGGCAAAATGTTCACTTCCGTTCTCAGAATGTTTTAAAAAATGTTTTCCCGGTCATGAAACTCATGTCTTTGTTCTCAAAACCCATGGGAAACCAATAACACATGTTCCCACAACTTCCAAGGAACCAAATGCTAGCTGGATAACCCTTATATTTGTTTTACTTTTAATGTAATAATAGACACTGTACGGCCTACATGGAAAATATATAATATAATAAACTACTACCACTAACTACTCTGTACAGTAAGCAGGTGGTTAGGACACAGGGCTTTATGGCTCAAGTCATTTTACCACATTTCACATGCATCTCACATGCTGGATTAACAACAAAGGATAGTGCTTGGTCAAGTGGTTAGTTTGAAAGTCTTGCATGTGGGAAGTCCTCGTGGTCATAGGAGGTCACAATAGCATTGCCACTCTAACCAATAAAATGATGGTACATGTCATTGCTATATCTGTGATCTAAAGGGATGTGCCATTGTCAACATTCTTTCAGCATATAAAGATGACTCCTCTCAAACTGGAAAAAATGCATCACAATCGGAGCTTGATAAGAATCAAAGTGAGTTGCTATTTTTATTTTCTGACAAAGCCACACATATTTCTGACAAAGCCACACATATTTCTGACAAAGCCAAATATATTTGTAAAAAAATATATCCATTCATTACTGCTGGCTTTGAGTTTCACATTTCATTTTACTCCATCGCTCACAGACACTCTCATGCATCATGACCAGACCACCCCAAATTATCCAGTTCTCAGAGCATTAATCAAGCATTTGGTGCAGAGTTTGAAAACACTTGTGCTTGGTTAAACCCCATTGTGTGCTCTCCATATGAATGTTTTTGTTCAGTGTCAAAAGAATGTCAAACAGGATGTGGAGGTGGTTAGGGCTTGAGTGCTGTGTTTGATTGAACTTTGCAGGTGCATTCCAACCAAGAGTTTGATAGCACTGTAATTTAGGTTAAGGCCTATGTTGCAAAACTATTTCACCCACTCATCAAGATCTTAAATGTTCCTGCATTCTGCACATCAATACCCATAACATTTTCTCCCTATAAAGTATGACCATCCATTATGTTACAAATACAGCCTACATATGTAATCATTCAATCCCTTCCACTCTTCTACCATTGCGATTTAATTTAGTGATATCGTTTAATAGTTCATGTCTTCATTCACTTAAAATGTCTCATTCTCATTCACAGCTGAGCCCTATATAACTCAACAATCCAATGCATGCTCCTGGAGTCCCAGGATCCTTAGAGATGAGATATGGACTTCAGTCACATTCACTGCAGAGTCCAGAGACCAAGTAGCCCATCAGATCTGTATGGAACTTGGCTGTGGTGGAGTCTACAGTCTTACTGAGACCAGCGCACCCCCCAACAGTACCTGCCTCACAAACTGCACCTACCATGAATATCGTCTTCAGAACTGCTCCCAAGTTGTGAGGATTAATTGCACAATGGTGTCCGATGTCGTTTGTGGTAAGACACGGTTTGAAAAGACAGGCATTTCATCATATGCTCTCATTTCACAAAATACGTTTAAAATTATAATAGGATACTTTATATTATTGATCATACAGTCTGTTATTTTCTACAAATGTATCATATGCGTTACATCACAGTTTTTGAAGCTGAACCACATGAGTTGCACACTAACCCTAACTCTAGGGATTGAATAGAGCAAATCGTGTTCATTGAAACTCATATACAGTACTTGTGTCTGTGGTTGTAGAGCATCAGGCTGTGAGGCTGGCTGGAGGCGAGCACCGCTGTGCTGGACGTGTGGAGCTGTGGAGAGAGGCGCAGCAGTGGGGCACGGTGTGTGATGATGAGTGGGACCTGGGGGACGCTGATGTGGTATGTGCCCAGCTTGGCTGTGGGTATGCTTTGAGTGTGACAGGGCAGGGTGGTGCCTTCCCTCAGGGCAAGGATCCCATCTACCTGGATGAGCTGAAATGTACTGGCAAAGAGGGCAACCTGTGGCAGTGCCCAGTGTCAAGTGAAAGCCATGACTGTGGGCACAAGGAGGACGCTGGGGTGGTTTGCTCAGGTAACTGTCACTCTGATGTTTCCTACACACTACAAACGTTATTAACCCTACTAACGGGCCAGATTGCACCAACTTCTCTTTATTCATCTAAAGATCTTCATGGTCCCTCTTTTCTCTGCCTCCTTTACAGAGCTGAAGGCAGTGAGGCTGACCGGAGGTGTGGACCGCTGTTCTGGTAAAGTGGAGATCCACCGTAATGGATCATGGGGGACAGTGTGTGATACCTGCTGGGGGAAGGAGGAAGCCTCAATGGTGTGTTCCATGTTGGGCTGTGGGGAGCCAGTTCATTTTGCAGCTTTCAAACCCCCTTTCACTCACAACGATGGTACCCTGTGGTACTACCAATGCTTTTCAAATCACCCAGACCTTTGGCAGTGTAAGGAGTTTGCCAACAAGACACTATTTTGCACTGACTCTAAAGCGGCTGGACTTATTTGTAGTGGTAAGTGAGATTATTTGTGCACTAATATAAATATTTCATTAATGTATACAGTGAGCACAATTTAGGTTTTTCAGAGAGACTCTGACAAACCACTGAAGGACATTTGATACTTGAAGCAGAAACAAATATTTTCTACTGTACTTTTTCTCGCAGGATCACATGGACGATATCTTCCAGTTACAACAGAAGCAGCTACAACAGTACTAAGCAGGACGCAAGGTGAAAAAGTTAAACCAGAGTCTGAATTTTAAGATTGACAAAACTATTCAGACTTTTGAGAATGTAAAACATCAAGATCAAATGTGTGTAAAATTGTATTTTGTTTGTATTTTGTTTACTTCCTAGGCCCAGTGACTACAGCCAGTGTATCAAATCATGGCTTCCCATTCTCCATGTCCTTAGAGCTGCTGGGGTGCATCTCCCTGTCCTTCCTTTTGCTCATGGCTCTGGTCACAAACTCTCTGCTTTGCTGCCACTACAGGAGGAGAGATGGTTGGTCCCAACTGCCACATACATTCAGTGACTGTATTTCAAAATCTCCATGGATCATATGTCCATGCATCTGGCAGTTCATACTGTAATATAGTTGTGTAAATGGGTTATTCTACAGAAGTGGTGCAAATTGGGGATTGGAAAAAATATCTAATTTGTATCCTATTTTTCCCAAACCTTCAGCGCACATTTCTTACAACATATATATGATAGACATATATACAGTACTACTCACACACTTTGTTTGTATTTGAAATATGTGACCGACTGGCTCGACTCGGTCTTATGTAGCAAAATTGTAAATGTTTTTTTTTTTTTTTACATTGGCTAAAAGTAGAGACTCAGAGCTGGAAAATTATATATCATACACTGTAGTTGAGGAACAATTAGAAAGTAATTCTGCTTTGATAGTTGATTAACTTGTTACTTCACTTTTGAGAAAATGGCCATTGAATATTCTGGTACCTACTGGAGAGCTCTTCTTTGTCTACACTCATTCAGCATTGTTCACACCCTCTTAAACTTTAGCCCCATCCATCTCTTTAAGGATTCACATGTGAGGCTATGTACTAAACAACCAAATATTTCAAGACTAAAGACTGGTTTATACTATGGGTGTGTTCGTAAATTTAATCTAGAGTGAAAGTGTGCTCTGGGAGTTCGTAAACTCAGAGCATTGTCAGAGTGCTTCGCTTTCAGAGTGCACACTGGACTCTTCGCTGAGGAGTAGGGTTGATCCGAGCGTTCTGACCTAACAACAGCAGTCAAGCACCCAAGCTAACTGGGTAATGTTGGCTAGCTTGCTATCTACTTCCAGACACAAATGAGAGAACAACTCACTCTGACTATTTTACTCACCCTAGCAGAGCTGTTAGGCTGTTTTTATGTTTTCCGTTGGTGACTGCAACTGTGCTGCTGGCAACAATTTAATTACGCTCTTTTGCCAACCTTTACTGACACCGGCCATATTCAATGGGTGTTGAGCGTTCGTAAATTCGTCAGTTATTCTGCGCTCTGGCACACTCAGACGAAAGTGCTCTGAAATCAGAGTAGATAGCCAGAGCGAATTTACCAGCTACTTCTAGCAACAGTTGTTGCAGCGACATCATAAACATTCTATTGAAATAGTTACTTGCATAGTGGAGTCTTTTGTTTAGACATGTAGCTAGCTAGCTAAATAATGAACCATAATCCCAATTTATAACATTACTACCCTGCATGAATCTGCAGGTAGCTAACCAACCAGGTGCAATGTTAGCTAACAAACATTGGGGTATAACTAGCAATGCAAATGGCTCTGAGATCCAAATAATATTACTACAGATATCATACACGTAACGTTAACTAGATAGCAGGCCAGCTAAAGTTAGCTAGCTAGCTAACAGTACACTTTAACTTGAAATGAAAACAACTTTCTGACAGAATTAGAAATGTGTAATATCTGAAAATGTAGCGAGCTAGACTGTCTTACCCATATGCATGGATGGATGCTTCTCCCTCTCTGTCACGGATTCCATGGTTGCCCTTAGTTTGACAGATATTTTATACAACAGCCTTCTGTGTGTTCTGTTTTCGACTCCGTCTGCATATTTGCAATCAAACGCCAGAATTTTAGCTATCCATACTTAGCTATCCATACTCTACTTCCACTGATTTCAAAACTCGGTCCTCCAGAAAGTGGAAAGCAACACTTATGCAGTTCTACTATGTGATATCTTTCAAAAAAGCCATGGTAGAAAGGATACCTACACATACTGACCAGCTCAAATTATAGACAGAAGCGGGCTACATGGCAGACCAGTCCAAATTCCTCTCTTGGCATGTCCAACCCACTAATTATCTCAGCCAATCATGGCTAGCGGGAAGGCTGCTGACTTTTTCTGGGCTAAACCAACTAGGCTCATAATTTAACCATTTTATTCGTATTTACAGAGGCACATTTTTTAATATATATATAGAACTGCTAATTAGATCAGCATCTTTCAATGTAATAATTGAATAACTCAAGATGCTCTGAAATAGTGTTAAAAAATGACAGAAATCATTAATTGCTTTAATTTTTAAACATTACATTTAGGAGTCAGGGTTTAGGACAGCGACCTCTCAATAGAAATATGTGTATAAACAATGACTTTGTACTATATTAATTTAACAATATGTTTGTCATTGCCTTGTATTGAATTAGACCATATCAACAGGTAAATAAATGTCCTTTTTTAAATAGTTATTTTGGGGTGGGACTGCAATTTGCCCAATTTCTGTAGAATCACCTATATAATCCAATATAGATCATTTTGGATTGGATAGAAGCTGATACTCTATCAATATTACAGCATGTGTTTTTACTGTTCATAGCTCTCTTAGTCCAGCAGCGACATGCTAACCTGCAGACGCCAACTGAGCTTCATGACAACGACTACCGGGACTCTGTGAATCTCATCAAGGTCACAACCAGCAGCCCAACAGAAAATGATGGTTAGTGAATTAGAACATGCCTCTTTGACCCTGTTTTCCTCTGTACAGAGTTACGACTTCATCAAGACCCACATTGCCACATATTATCAAATCTGTTTAACATTTTTGGTAACTCTCTGTAAAGATAGTGAACATTGTTTAATCTCTCTTTTGTTTTGCTTTGCAGTCCCATCAAATCCCAGATATCAGTGGACCCAGAGTAGTGTGGACAGCACCTCAGTGGATACAGACTATGAGCAGTGTGATCTAAGCACAGAGGCAGCTGTGCATATGACCACCTTTCAGAGTAAACAGTGTATTTATTTTCTCCCAAATCACATTTAATTCTTACATACTTTAACTAAGCATTGCATTTCAGAAGGGCTAATCAAGACTCCAAAATACACAATCATTTTGGACTACACTACTCATATTTGTGTAGCACAGGAGGTTGGTGGCACCTTCATTGGAGAGGACAGGCTTGTGGTAATGGCTGGAGCGGAATGAGTGGAATGGTATCAAATACATGTTTGCTATGTGTTTGATGCCATTCCATTTGCGCTGGTCCAGCCATTATAATCAGCCGTCATCCTTTCAGCAGCCTCCACTGTTGTGTAGCTAATATATCTTAACTCTCACTTGTAACTCAGATTCTATACGATACAAACAAGATACCAGGAACCCTTTTATGAGGGCTACAGCTCTGGACAGTCTATCTGAGGAAGGTGAGTCCATATTTAGTGGTGCACTCCAATAACAGTCTCAATGCCTGTCCTACATGACAGACACAAATGCACAGCATTTGATAGAAATAAGTTTTAAAAGTTAGTTATTCACCAGCAATGTGACGTCTGTAGCACATGTAGGAGACAACCATAACGTTTTCATAGGAGGCATTGTTGACCAAGATCTAGGATGCAATTTAGGACCCCCAAGTGGTGAGGGTCACTTTTTATTTGTTTTATTTGTTATGTCAATTTTTTGATAGGGGGGGTTAAAGGTACATTATACCATTCAATGTATAAGTTTATAAAACATGTACAAGTAGGCTGCTAATCAAAAATCAAAATAACAGTAAGAAATACATAGAGTTTAAGGAATAATAAATTCAGTATAAAAATAAATAAAAAGTGGGCTTATACCTCCAACCTCCCATCCCATTCCCCCAAACCCACCCACTCAACATGTATCCATCCAATCCCCCCTCCCCACTCCCGGAAACCATGTTTCCCACCCCTTCCTTCCCCCCCTAGCAACTAGGGTTGCTCGTCAGTCACCTCCCCAGACGGTCACCTTTTGAACTCAAGAATGAACAATTCAGTGAAACGCAAGAGACAATCTAATGATGGTTTGTGTTGACTTCTGCTGCAGTGGACTCCTTTGACTCTTCCAGCACCTCTTCCGAGGAATGCTATGAAAACACAGGCAAAGATGTAGAGAATATAGTGACATCAGGTATGTCCATGGGTACAGCCCTGAGTTTTTCCTGACTTTATGGGACCTGACCTGGAAAAATTCCAGTCTCTATGGATGCAGTAGGAGCAGACAGCACTGCAAAAAAGTCACTGTGGTAATGTTTAAATAGCTTAGTTCAATTTCTATTCATGCTGTGCATTTACTTTTCTCTCCCAGAGGGAATGGATCCATGGCAACCTCCAGTTACCCACAATGCAAATAACCACCTGATGCTTTCAAGGAACCCTGATCAAACCCATTCACATGACCAGGGTAAACAAGCTGTTCTTTCTTCTCATTTCTTTTCTTCTCTTCTGATATCTTTTCTACTTCCCTCTCCTCTTCTCTATCTACTCTATTTTGACAATAAGGGATCTGGGATGTTACTCTATTTTCTGACACACTGTATTCTGTTTATCATGGTTTGTCACCCAGGAGTGGCTGATGGGAACAGTGGTGATTATGAGGAGGAGGGCCACCTGAACTTTCCTGACCCCAACCAGTCCCCCTCAGAGGGTGACTATGATGACATCGCTAACTACCTGGACTCAAACCCAAAGCAAGGCTACTGAATGAGCTGGAAGGACCTACGTTTTACTGTATATGTCAATGTTTCTGTTAATATAAAAGAGTGGCTAGCTAATTGTTTGCAATGTTTGAAATTATGTATTAATGTATAGCATACATTAGTAGGTATGTTTTGTATTTTGTGTTTTTGGGTGTGATAATAAAAATGTAAAATTTGTTTAATATGCAGTTATGATATTTGTGCAGTTGGTAACATACAATGATTGCCGATGGAGCCTACAGAGGAAACCCTTACAGCAGGGATCATCAACTAGAAACCTTTCTTACATTTCTACACAATCACATATAACTCTCTATTATGTGTGGGAGTACTTTGGAACAAATGTCCTAAATTATGATCACAGTATTTACAGTCTTGTCTAAAAACAAATAAAATGTATTATTGTTTTCTTTAATCAGAAAAGTTAGGGGGGGCCTCCCGAGTGGCATAGCGATCTAAGGCACTGCATCACAGTGCCAGAGGCGTTACTACAGACACGGGTTCATTCCCTTACAAATAATTATTTGTGTGGTGTACAGAGATGAGGTATTCATTCAAAAGTCATGTTAAACACTGTTATTGCACACTGTTAGTGCCCCCCCTCTCCAAGGATGACTTTGTCAACCATTTTAAAAAGAACGATGACAACATCCGCTCCTTATTCACTCAGCCTATTGAGTCCACTGGTCCCACTCACACAGGACTACCCTACGCCTTGACCTCTGTCTCCCCTCTCTCTCCAGATGAATCCTGTGACTAGTGAGGTCCAGCCTACCGACAACCTACCCACTCGACCCCATCCCCTTCTCCAGATCTCTGGAGACCTCCTATTCATCACTTCCCTCGTCAACTCATCCCTGACCACCTCTGACTTAAAAATGGCCCCAGTCTCTGCCCTCCTCAAGAAACCAACACTCAACTCCTCTGACGTCAAAAACTACAGACCGGTACCCCTTCTTTTTTTTCTTTCCAAAACACTTGAGCGTGCTATGTCTGAACAACTCTCTCGCTATCTCTCTCAGAATGATTGACCCTAACCCGTCTGGCTTCAAGACGGGTCACTCAACTGAGACTGCTCTTCTCTGTGTCACAAAGGCTCTCCGCACTTCCAAAGCTAAATTCCTATCCACTGTTCTCATCCTCCTAGATCGATACGCTGCTTTTGACACCGTGAACCATCCAATCCTCCTCTCTCTACGGGCTGGGCGTCTCAGGCTCTGCACACTCTTTGATTGAATCCTACCCGGCAGGCTGCTCCTACCAGGTGACGTGGAGAGGATCTGTGTCTTCACCACATACTCTCACGACTGGTGTGCCCCAAGGCTCGGTTGTAGGCCCTCTTCTCTTTATACACTAAGTTACTCAGCTCCATCAAATCCTCACATGGACTCTCGTATCATTGCTATGATGATGACACTCAACTACTTTTCTCCTTAGTCCCTTTTGACACCCAAGTGGCGGCACATCTCTGTGTGCTAGGCAGAAATCTCAGCTTGGATGTCGGCCCACCACCTCAAGCTCAACCTCCACAAAAGGGAAGGCCTGCCCACTCAAAGACCTCTCCCTCACAGTTGACAACTCCACGGTGTCCCCCAAAGAACCTTGGCGTAACCCTGGACAACACCGTCATTCTTTGCAAACATCAAAGCAGTGACTCGCTCCTGCAAGTGCATGCTGTACAACAGCCGTAGAGTACGACCCTACCTCACACAGGAAGTGGTGCAGGTCCTAATCCAGGCACTTGTCATCTCCCGTCTGGACTGCTGCAACTCGCTGTTGGCTGGGCTCCCCGATTGTGCCATCAAACCCCTGCGACTTATCCAGAATGCTGCAGCCTGCATAGTGTTCCAACCTTCCCAAGTTCTCCCATGTCACTGCGCTCCTCTGCACACTCCACTGGCTTTCAGTCGAAGCTCTCATCCACTACAAGACCATGGTACTTCCCTACGGAGCAGCAGAGGAACTGCCCCTCCCTACCTTTAGGCTATGCTTAAACCCTACACCCCAACCTGAGTACCCCGTACTGCCACCTCTGGTCTCTTGGCCCTCCCACCCCTGGCATATAATGCAATCATGTATATTATAGGCTATTCTGTGAATCTCTGAGCATTTTCCTGAAAAATCTCTATAGCAATAAAGTGCAGAAGATGTCCAAACTGATGCGTAGCTTTCTGTAAGCTTGACACTGTCCAATATAATGTACAAAACGAAGGACAATGTTACTTTTAGATTTATACTTTATTCATGTATTTGCTTTACATGCATGCTTCTTTTTTCATTTTTTTTATTAACATGCATGCTTCTTTGTAGGCCCATACATGCCAGTTTCTTTAGAGAGACTCAAATGTTTGCCTTTTCAATCATGAACACTATCATATAGAAAACGTATGTGAACAACCACGAGGAAAGATCAACCCTGTTTAAATAAATGCATTGCGCCATTCGGAGATGCGCTTTGCAGCCTACTCTGTAACTTAACCTGCATTGTAAAGGGATTGCCATGAATTTGACAGTATACAGGCAGTGTGGTGGTGTGTAAAAATCTGTATTTCATATTAGAGTACACTTACTGTAATATAAATACGGTATCAAAGCAAGTACTGTGTAATGACAATACTGTAAAATTGACTGTATTATATTGTAAAAAATTCAAACGCTTTCATAATCGGAATGAATGAATGGATGAATGAAATTCATTGAGGGAGGGGTTTGTATCTTTACTGTAATTAAGAGATATTGCTGCAAGCCGGTTGGCTGCTAGGCAAAGTGTTTACAAATTACAGCATATTAATTTGGGCTAGGCCCACCTGGCCAACATCCTGTGAAATTGCAGAGCGCAAAATTCAAAATAAAAAATGTGTAATATTAAACATTCATGAAAATACAAGTGTCTTACATTGTTTAAAAGCTTAACTTCTTGTTAATCCAGCCGCTTTCTCAGATTTCAAGAAGGCTTTACGGCAAAAGCATACCATGCGATTATCTGAGGAAAGCGCCCCGCATACAAAAGCATTGCAAACATTTTCCAAACAAGCAGAGGGGTCACGAAAGTCAGAAATAGCGATAAAATAAATCACTTACCTTTGAAGATCTTCCTCTGTTTGCAATCACAAGGGTCCCAGCTACATAACAAATGGTAATTTTGTTCGATAAAGTCCTTCTTTATATCCCAAAAAAGTCAGTTTAGTTGGTGCGCTTGACTCAGTAGTCCACCGGTTTCCCTCGTTCAAAATGCATACAAATGAATCCCGAAAGTTACCAGGTACCCTAATATATAAATAAACAATAAAGTTTAAGACGGAGAATAGTATGTTCATTACCGGAGATAAATAACGAAGGTAAATGACGAAGCCACAACAGTTACAGCCAAAATGGGAGCCACTTAGAAAAACTACAAATTCTAGCTAATTCTTCAAAAAAACAAGCCTGAAACTCTTTCTAAATACTGTTGACATCTAACTGCAATATGGAATGTATTCCATTGATTTCCCCATAGACAGGCATTTGAAATGGTGTCACCTCCAAAAAAAAAAAATCCGGATGGATTTTCCTTGGGTTTTTGCCTGCTATATTAGTTCTGTTATACTCACAAACATTATTTTTACAGTTTCGGAAACTTTAGAGTGTTTTCTGTCCAATACGACCAATTATATGCATATCCTATCTTCTGGGCCTGAGTAACAGTCAGTTTACTTTAGGCACCTCATTCATCCAAACTTCCGAATATTGCCCCCTATCCCTAAGAAGTTTTAATAAACAAATTAGGCACATTTGAGCAGTCTTGATACAACATTTTGAACAGAAATGCAATGGTTCATTGGACCAGTCTTACACTTTGCACATACACTGATGCCATCTAGTGGTCAAAATCTAAATTGCACCTGGGCTGGAATAATACATTATAGCCTTTCTCTTGCATTTCAAAGATGATGGTACAAAAAAATACGAAAAAATTGTTTTTTTCTTTGTATTATCTTTTACCAGATCTATTGTGTTATATTCTCCTACATTCCTTTCACATTTCCACAAACGTCAGTGTTTTCTTTCAAATGGCACCAAGAATATGCATATCCTTGCTTCAGGGCCTGAGTTACAGGCAGTTAGATTTGGGTATGTCATTTTAGGTTGTTTTTTTAAAAAGGATCCTTATTAATTAAGAGCTTATAGTTCTAGTATATAGTAATATAAGGTTCACATGCCATTAACCCTCTTTCAAGAACATAAGCTTATGAACTTCTGTACTACGTGTTATCCCACGTTACTTACATAGAGGCTGCAGGCTGAAGGCTTGTAAGAGCCACGATGGATATTGTCACCATTGGGAATAGGCATCCCATCCACACTGACATAAATCACATACTGGTCTTGAGGCATTGCTGTAAAAGGACATAAGAATGGGTTTAAAAATATATAAATAATCTGAATCCGAAAGTGCATGGTTTGTTTTCACGTTTTTTTTTTCACACAATATTGCTTGCCTTAGCCTAAAGCAGTCTTATCTTGTTCATAGACTGTTTCCATGGTAAGGAAAACAATAGACCTACAGTATGTCATTTTAACATCTAAATCCTGATAACACCTGTCAGAAGCCTGCCCGGTGTAGCATATGATCTGGTTGCCATGAGTTGAGTCTCTCTCCACATCACAGGAAATTGTCAGGGTGTCCGACAGTCCTGGCTCTCTGCGTTGAGACTGAACTGGTTCCCCTGGGTGAACCCTGTAGAAATAAGAAATTGTCACGTTTAGCCTAATTATGAATGTCACCTCACAACTAAGTGCGTCTTCATATTAAGGTTACATCCATTGAAAAGTCAAAGAGCTGCTGGAGACGTGGCCCCAGTGGTCATCCTACCTTCTCCCTCAATTGTAAGTTGTGCAGCTCCATTTATTCTCCCAACTCTTGGGGTCACTCGGGTAATGTTTTGAGCTTCTGATGAGTGAAATAAACTATCTTTTAATAACAGAAAATATAAATAGCAATAAATATTGAAGGTTAATCTTACTTGAGCAACACCACAGGAAAAAGGCAAGCGGCAAGTGTCAATGCTGTCTAGCCCACTCCATCCTTGCGATGCTTGCATGCTTTTGTAGGACTATTGAATATTCTATATTGTCACGGATTCCTCCGGAACTTTCATTATGCACACCTGTCCCCTATTCCCACTGATTAGTATTTGTATATATGTGCCCTTTGGTTTCCATTGGGCTGTCAATTATTGTTACTATGTCCGTTGGTGCGTGTGAGTACCTGTGCTATGTGTTTTGGCTTTCGTGCAGATGATTACGGGTCTCGTCCCGTGTGTTAATCATTGTGCCCATGTGTTATTTGTTCAAGGTACACCTCCCTCTTTTATTTTGTGTTTCTACCCTGTGTTTTGATGTGTTTGTTTGGTCTTGTAATTTGGGCTTACTAAAAAACCCTATTACGCATTCCTGCACCTGTCTCCCGATCCTTCATGCCAGCGTGACAGAATAATTGCCCATTAAGGGAGACGGCGGGAATGGCCCGTCGTCGGCTGTGACTGGTCTGTCCGGCGACGCCGCAACTTCGGCAGCTGCCACTGGGACGTCCGATGTCGCCACAACGGGTCCGTCCGACGACGCAACTTTAGCAGCTACAACTGGCCCGTTCGACGCCGCCACAACTGGTCTGTTCGACGCCACTGCAACATTTTACGTAATAAATTAGCATACATACATACCATAAGCATTTATATTGTATGATGACATTTCAGTTATACTCCTCAAAGCCAATTTATTTCAGACAGTTAATAGGCTATTATTGAAATTTGCTAAATCTGCAATTAGTCTTAAAATGAAAAATGTGCCTAAATATTTGTATTTGTATTTAATATGGATCACCATTAGCTGCTGCCAGGGCAGCAGACTCTTCCTGGGATCCAGCAAAATTAAGGCAGTTTATACAATTTTAAAAACATTACAATACATTCACAGACGGTGTGCCCTCAGGCCACTACCACATATACACAATACAAAATCCATGTACGTGTGCATATAGTGCCTATGTTATTGTGTGTGTGTATGCATGTGTCTGTGCCTATGTTTGTGTTGCTTCACAAAAAAAAAAATATTTAACCAGGTAGGCAAGTTGAGAACAAGTTCTCATTTACAATTGCGACCTGGCCAAGATAAAGCAAAGCAGTTCGACACATACAACAACACAGAGTTACACATGGAGTAAAACAAACATACAGTCAATAATACAGTAGAAAAATAAGTCTATATACAATGTGAGCAAATGAGGTGAGATAAGGGAGGTAAAGGCAAAAAAAGGCCATGGTGGCGAAGTAAAAACAATATAGCAAGTAAAACACTGGAATGGTACATTTGCAGTGGAAGAATGTGCAAAGTGGAAATAGAAATAATGGGGTGCAAAGAAGCTAAATAAATAAATACAGTAGGGGAAGAGGTAGTTGTTTGGGCTAAATTATAGATGGGCTATGTACAGTAATCTGTGAGCTGCTCTGACAGCTGGTGCTTAAAGCTAGTGAGGGAGATAAGTGTTTCCAGTACACAGAACATAGGCACAGACACATGCATACACACAAATAGCCTACTAATACAAGTCAAAATGAAATTGGTTGAGATAAAAAAAAAAATACAGTGGGGAGAACAAGTATTTGATACACTGCCGATTTTGCAGGTTTTCCTACTTACAAAGCATGTAGAGGTCTGTAATTTTTATCATAGGTACACTTCAACTGTGAGAGACGGAATCTAAAACAAAAATCCAGAGAATCACATTGTATGATTTTTAAGTAATTAATTTGCATTTTATTGCATGACATAAGTATTTGATCACCTACCAACCAGTAAGAATTCCGGCTCTCACAGACCTGTTAGTTTTTCTTTAAGAAGCCCTCCTGTTCTCCACTCATTACCTGTATTAACTGCACCTGTTTGAACTCGTTACCTGTATAAAAGACACCTGTCCACACACTCAATCAAACAGACTCCAACCTCTCCACAATGGCCAAGACCAGAGAGCTGTGTAAGGACATCAGGGATAAATTGTAGACCTGTACAAGGCTGGGATGGGCTACAGGACAATAGCCAAGCAGCTTGGTGAGAAGGCAACAACTGTTGGCACAATTATTAGAAAATGGAAGAAGTTCAAGATGACGGTCAATCACCCTCGGTCTGGGGCTCCATGCAAGATCTCACCTCGTGGGGCATCAATGATCATGAGGAATGTGAGGGATCAGCCCAGAACTACACGGCAGGACCTGGTCAATGACCTGAAGAGAGCTGGGACCACAGTCTCAAAGAAAACCATTAGTAACACACTACGCCGTCATGGATTAAAATCCTGCAGCGCACGCAAGGTCCCCCTGCTCAAGCCAGCGCATGTCCAGGCCCGTCTGAAGTTTGCCAATGACCATCTGGATGATCCAGAGGAGGAATGGGAGAAGGTCATGTGGTCTGATGAGACAAAAATAGAGCTTTTTGCTCTAAACTCCACTCGCCGTGTTTGGAGGAATAGAAGGATGAGTACAACCCCAAGAACACCATCCCAACCGTGAAGCATGGAGGTGGAAACATCATTCTTTGGGGATGCTTTTCTGCAAAGGGGACAGGA
The DNA here is from genome assembly GCF_045679555.1 of Salvelinus alpinus. Classification (NCBI taxonomy): domain Eukaryota; kingdom Metazoa; phylum Chordata; class Actinopteri; order Salmoniformes; family Salmonidae; genus Salvelinus; species Salvelinus alpinus. The sequence continues at coordinate 47,619,792 of NC_092114.1, read as the reverse complement.
CGACTGCACCGTATTGAAGGGAGGATGGATGGGGCCATGTATCGCGAGATCTTGACCAACAACCTCCTTCCCTCAGTAAGAGCATTGAAGATGGGTCGTGGCTGGGTCTTCCAGCATGACAACGACCCGAAACACACAGCCAGGGCAACTAAGGAGTGGCTCCGTAAGAAGCATCTCAAGGTCCTGGAGTGGCCTAGCCAGTCTCCAGACCTGAACCCAATAGAAAATCTTTGGAGGGAGCCGAAAGTCCGTATTGCCCAGCGACAGCCCCGAAACCTGAAGGATCTGGAGAAGGTCTGTATGGAGGAGTGGGCCAAAATCCCTGCTGCAGTGTGTGCAAACCTGGTCAAGAACTACAGGAAACGTATGATGTCTGTAATTGCAAACTAAGGTTTCTGTACCAAATATTCAGTTCTGCTTTTCTGATGTATCAAATACTTATGTCATGCAATAAAATGCAAATTAATTAATTAAAAATCATACAATGTGATTTTCTGGATTTTTGTTTTAGATTCCTTCTCTCACAGTTGAAGTGTACCTATGATAAAAATTACAGACCTCTACATGCTTTGTAAGTAGGAAAACCTGCAAAATTGTCAGTGTATCAAATACTTGTTCTCCCCACTGTACCTGTCGGGCAAAATGTTCAGATAGGCTACACTACATGTCTCTAAAGAGAGAGAGAGAGCCTCTTGAGCTCACAGCGCCTGCCCCAACAGGAAGCGTGTGCTCTGTCAATAACATGTTCATTACCTTCATGTGACACAAAAACACATTAAACTGTCAGACAACAAAATGATCAGAAGGGAAGAGGTCTTATCTTCCTCTTAACTTCATATAATTTACAATATGAAAATCATATGGAGGCATATCTTATAGATTACACGATGCCTACTTGCCTGCATGCACAGTTCAATAGTGTCATATCAAGGAAATAACTACACTCAAGGGAGCATTCTGATGATTTACTAATCAAACGTATTGCTATATGACCTTTAGTTAATTAATGATTTCATTGATTAATCTACAAAAGTTAAACTTGTTTCTGCATGTCAAACATATAGGTTTTCAGAAAAACGTATTAACGTTATATTAGATTATGACAATAGTTTGTAAGTGGTTTATAAATTATGCTTTTTATTCCATTTTAAGTCACACATTTTCCTGTAAAATATGAAACACTTGCCTTGCCAAAAACAGCAACATGCTATGTTTAAATGTAAAACAGCATTCTTTACCCTAAAAATTAATGTATCGCCCTAGGATATTCTTGAGGCTTGAGGGCCATAGGATATTTTATCAAGATATTCCAACGATCTCTTCACATAACTGAGATACAGGATTTAATTAAAGGGAGATATTGATATTCTAATACACCATTAAACATAAAGTAAAACTTTTATGAATTATAGTTACAAATCAATTCAAACGAAAATATGAGAGCCTACATGTCAACTTAAATAAAACATGCCAAACTCATGGACTGTCAGTCCTTGCATCCATAGCCTCATCCACCATTTTGAGTGGTTACATTTCCCCAGGCCCATTCCAGGTGCCAGGGTCAGGCTGTTGGAATTACAGATTGTAACTTTAACTGCTCATATGTGAACAGTCATGTGTAGAAGAAGAGTATGTGGGATTCTTTCACATCATGTTGACAGGTCACCAAGAGGTCAATCACCTCCATATATCTGGACAAGAGTCAAACTTGAAAGAAAGGACAGCAGGTACTCGAACGCATTTGTAAAAGAGACCTAGTTCTCAATATGTCTTCCCTGTTAAAATAAAGGTTCAATCAAAAAATAAATAATAATTTAAAACAGTAAAGGGACAAAAGGAGAATATGTGGGACAGATTCAGCCATAGCTGTGTGACCTTCAATACATGGTCACTCACACAGTAATCTGTCATGGACAGACATTATTAGATTAGATTCAACTTTATTTTCATTGAACAAGTACATGTACAGTACAAAGAAATGCAGTTAGCATCTAACCAGAAGTGCAAATAAAAGAGTACAAAAAATGTACAAGTGAAACAATTAAGTACAATGTATATTATTAAGTGGGATGCATAAATGTGCAATGAAGGCAAATGGAAAGTACAAATGGCATGTCTAAATGAAGGCAAATTGAAAGTGCAAGGAGACATGCAACTGAAATACAGGGATAGCAGCAATGAGGTTACAGAGGTAGACATGTACAACTGAATAATGTATTTTGCAAAGCAATATCAGAGTCCATTAGTACCGCAAAGAGTGCAAAGAGAGTAATGCAACAAGGTCCCTGAGATGCAGTACTAAGTGGTGGGCGGGTGGATATGGCTAGTGCCATGTCACAGAGTTCAGCAGGGTTAGCTGGAAAGAAACTGTTCTTGAGCCTGCTAGTGTGGGAACGTAGAGACCTGTACCACCTGCCTGATGGTAGGAGGGCAAACAGTTTATGGCAAGGATGTGAAGGGTCCCTGATGATGCCGCACCCCCTACACAGACAACGCTTGCACTAGAGGTCTACGATGGCAGGGAACAGAGCACCAGTGATGTGCTGGGTGGTTTTCACCACCCGTTGCAGGGCCTTCCGGTCGACCACGGAGCATCCGCCAAACCAAACTGTGGCACAGTTAGTCAGAATGCTCTCGACCGTGCAGCGGTAAAAGTTCACCAAGACCTTGGGAGACAGGCGGGCCTTCTTCCATTATGTAACATAAACTGGAGTAAGATTTTCGTTCTTGGGTGCTGAGATTACTTAGTTACTAACAACACAGGTATCTTTTGGTTTTCACGACAGCAACAGCCTCCAGGAACAATAAAAAACAATATTTACATCTTACAGTTAAATGAGAAAATGAGGAAAAGGAATAAACCCACAGTAAAATGGATGAGTTTGCGGTAAAATATTGTAAGGTACATTTTAAAAAACTCGAGACTGGACGTTTATGTCATTATCTAATTCCGATATTGCTTGATCTATACTGAACAAAAATATAAACGCAACATGCAACAATTTCATAGATTTTACTGAGTTACAGATCATATAAGGAAATCAGTCAATTGCAATCAATTCATTAGGCCCTAATATATAGATTTCACATGACTGGGAATACAGATATGCATCTGTTGGTCAGATACCTTTAAAAAAGTTGGGGCGTAGACAGGAAAACCAGTCAGTATCTGGTGTGACCACCATTTGCCTCTTGCAGCTACTGGATATTGGCGGGAACTGGAACACGCTAACTTACATGTAGATCCAGAGCATCCTAAACATGCTCAATAGGTGACATGTCTGCTGAGTATGGAAGAACTGGGACATTTTCAGCTTCCAGGAATTGTGTACAGATCTTTACGACATGGGGCTGTGCATTATCATGCTGAAACATGATGGAAGCAGATGAATGGCACGACAATGCGCCTCAGAATCTCAGAATCTCTTCATGGTATCTCTGTGCATTCAAATTGCCATCGATAAAATGCAATTGTGTTTGTTGTCCATAGCTTATGCCTGCCCTGCCCATACCATAACCCCAATGCAACCATGGTGCACTCTGACATCAGCAAACCGCTCGTCCACATGACACTATCTTCGGTTGTGAGGCCGGTTGGATGTACTGCCAAATTCTTCAAAATGTAGTTGGAGGTGGCTTATGGTAGGTAGAGAAATTAACATTCAATTATCTGGCAACAGCTCTGGTGGACATTCCTGCAGTCAGCATGTCAATTGCATGCTCCCTCAAAACTTGTGGCATTGTGTTGTGTGACAAAACTGCACATTTTATAATGGCTTTTTATTGTCCCCAGCACAAGGAGTACCCATGAAATGATCATGCTGTGTAATCAGCTTCTTGATATGCCACACCTGTTAGGTGGATGGATTAACTTGGCAAAGTAGAAATGCTCACTAAAAGGGATATAAACTAATTTGTGCACAACATTTTAGAGAAATAATATTTTTGTTCATGTAGAAAAATTCTGGGATCTTTTATTTCAGCTCATGAAAGCAAAGCAAACCAACACTTTACATGCTGCGTTTATATTTTTGTTCAGTGTAGATTATGATAAAGCTGGCTTTGCTTCACTTTGCTCTGCCTTGCATGCTACCTCAGGGAGTCTCAGTTGGCTCTGGCTGACAGCCCCCGGTTAGGGCCCCCATCCAGTAAACACTGGAAGATTTTGGGTAGACTGGGCTCTCAAACCCTGGACGTGCAGCCAGTCTAGAATATGGACAACTCCCATTACAAAGCAACAAGTCCTCAATGGCTGGCCAGGCAGATACAGGAGTCCCATCTCAAAAACGTCTGGAAAGGCGGATGGAGGCAGCAACTGATAACTGATGAAATTGTATGCACTCACTACTATAAATCACTCTGGATAAGAGCATCTTTGAAATAAAAAACATTTGTTATTTAAATGTAAATGATTGAGCTAAGCAGCAGAAGTTTGATTGTATTGTAAAGTTAACAGAATTGTATTGCATAAAGAGCAGAACCGGACTGGAAGCAATTATGTTACTCTACTGTATTTCATGAGATGTTGTCAAGACAAAACAATAAATCTACCCACATTGCTCATGTGAAAGAAGCCAGGTTGCTCTTTTCTATTGTGCAGTGTTACAATGACCTAACCGCCAAGTGATACAATGACCTAACCACAAAGTACTTTGAGATAACATCTGAGGATGCATTCATTCCTAAGAAACAAAACGTATTGTGTAATATGAGGCCTCTATGGAAACATCTCCACAGGTAGTTTTGACTATGTCATGGGATGATGGTAGTTAAGTAAAACGTATTGCTATGGTGTATTTTTGGTTGAAACGTCAGAAACAGAAGCTATGTAAAGTGGCATCAATTATCATTGAATGAGGGGACGTAAGCAAGAAAATCTACTTCTGTCAATAAAATTCACTTTTTTAGTTTTGAAAGTGTCCATGATAGAATTTACAATTAAGGAGGTTACTGGACTCTTAATGACAAAACATAACGATGGCTTTATTGTTAAAATTTTAGCATAACAAACTAAATCAATATAAAAAAACAAAGTAAAAATAACATAACATAACATCAGCGGCAAAAATAAAATGTATTGAGATAAAAAAAAATCTGCAGCCTCATTCACAAGGTAGAGTGTTGAGCTAAAAAAGTTTTGATTCTCTGTAATAGTTCCTTCTTCACACTATCTGGTACAAGTGCTGCAAGAAAAATAACATAACATAGTTGTTAGCAAAGTCACAGTTCCAAAGGTAGGAGGAACAAAAAGGTCTACAATAACATATTAGCTGAAATGGTGTGGTGAGTATTTATGTTCTGCATACCTCTTCCTTTTGGTGTGATTTCTGCTACCAGGTCCTCCACTGTTATGTGTTCCAAGCCCTTTTCTCTGATAACATCTGCATAGAAGAAGAACAGGGAAATGTCTCCCAGGGCCTTATGGTTCAGATGCTTGCACTGACTGAGTGATGTGTATGTTATGGGGATCCGGAATAAAATACAAAAATACTACAGGTGACTGAGTGATATATAGGTGACAACAACTAACCCCCCCTCCTCAAGCCACATACACAGATTGACAGGCAGGCAGACAGAAATACCTTTGCAGTGTGCTTTCAACTGATCCTTCCACCCACATTCTACCAGCTTCGCCCTGAGCAATTCTTTCAACCTGTGGTCAAGCAATCAATCACGTTCAAATCAAATGTACAAAAATAACATGTCCGTACGTGCTGTTTTTATCTGCCTGTTAGCCTTCAACCAGCTGGTTTTGTTTCACATTCCATCAGTAACGTTACACTACACAAGCATGTGAATGTGTTTTGCTTACCGATCCCGTTCCCCCATTTCAATTAATTTCTGATTTATTGCTGCCCTCATTTGTGAATCTTTGCTCATGTTTTTTTCCCTGAAATGGGATGAAGAAGGAGAACTCTGTACGTTTCCAAAGACACACCGCAAACTCGTTACAGCGATTAATTAATTGTAAACAATGCGGTTAAGCTAGCAAGCTACCTTTTTTGGGATGAGCAACAGTAAAATAAATATATTTCCGGGTCACGGACGTTAGAAAGAATTTCACAATAAAAGTCCCCCACGTAATAGTACATACACAGCGTTTAAGAACAGATGTTTATTTTGAAGGCAAATCAGGAAACCGGAAGTCTTAATGTTGCTTCCGGGAGGCTAATGTTGCTGCCATGACGCTAATAAAGACCAAGGAAGCAAGCAGTCCTACACATAAACCTTCCGGTTAAGAACACGAAAGCGCGAAGGTTCTGCCTATGAGAGTGTTGAACCACGCAGGTTGTTTGCATTCGTTTTTTATCAGTCATGATCCATTAATAGTGTCTAAAACTCAACAGACACATTTTCTTCAAGAATTTTTATTTATAAGTTAATTCTTTTCATAATTTTTCACGTCCTGCAAGATTTCAATTCCCATACCTCCCTATATGTCCGTCCGTAAAATATTCCGACTGATTCATACAGGAAGCACATTAAGTTGTGTGCAGTTCAGCTCCTATATATTTAATCTTAAACATATTGTCAATTTATCAATAATTCTGAAACATGGCTGTATCAAATTATTCATTGAAGGTCAACAGACAGCTTTTGGATCCCAGCTTTGAGAGTTACAGACTGTCTCTGGAGCCCATACCAATTTACAACGTAGAGCTAGATGCTGGTGAGAAACTGCGCGCCACGTCGCATTTTCCTTAGTGCATGCTAATATTGCCATTATTTTTGATTTAGCTACAGGGCTGCTAACTTTTGAAGAAAGCTTGGAGTGAGTGAGATTTGCTATGTGAATTTCATTTCCCCTAACACAACCCATGTTTTAAATGTAATTTCCTGCAATTCATTTATTCTGACAGGGTGGAGTTAAAAAAATAAATCACAGGTCAGGAGTTTTAAGGGTGCTTTCAACATTAAATGAACACTCAAAATTGGATGACTTTGCGATTTTTTTGGGGGGGGTGAAATTAGCTTATAATAAATAAATAAATAATATGCTAATATTATTTCAATTGTTTTATGTGGTTTGACACTATTCAGACAGTAAATATTAGCATTAAATACTAAAAACAGTGGGAAGATTGGAAGCAGAAATTGATCCCTGTTCTTATGCAACACGTGCCAGGGAGTGTTACCAATACACCAAGGCTCTGCACAGGAAATATTCATGTTTAATGGCAGTGGGTAACCAAATCATAGATTGCAGTTGACTTGTCTATATACTGCTTTCAAGATAAGGACACAAACATTTTGTAATGTGGGTGTACTCTCTTGAAAAAAGGTCTCTAAGAAAATCCTGCTTGCTCTCCAGGAGGGTTGGCCACCACCCCTGTTCTATGTTTCCCAAGTGCGGGGTGATTGAAATGTTTTTCTTATTACAATTAATTGCTCAAAATCACCAAACCTTGAAGAAAAATCTGATGAATTTGGGTGGTTTATACCTACTAGGTGAAAATCCTTGCCATCATCTTACTCTACCTAGACACAATATTATGCTTTATGAGTTGCCTAGAATGTGCACAATAGTAAAATGTCAAATTATATTTGATTCTTGGAGCATTTACTATCCAATGCTTATTTGTATGACTTGTTCATGAATGGCTGCAAAAATACATGACCTCAATTAATTTTCAAAGACACAAGTAGGCATATGAGATTTCTAATATGTGATTAAACTGGCAAAATTGGGAAGAAGTGGAATAATAAAATACATGTGGGGAATAACAGTGTTCTTGCTGACAAGCACAGTAATTACCCTATATTTTAGCCCATTGTTAAGAATGCACATTTTTCCACTGATCAGACTAAATATAGTAAATGGATAATAACATCCATTGATGACAAATCTGCCCCTACATCCTAACCAAATAAATAACATAACTAGACCAATCATAATGGTGCAATGTGCCGGGATTCGCAGTGCTGCGGCAAGACAGGACAATGATAGAAGTTCCGCTCGTGATGTTAAATTGCAGGCGCAGATGCTGCAATTTCAAAATGATTTGGAGCACAGTTGAAAAGTTAACGCCCTGACTATACAGTACAATTGACAAATAAAAGCAGTACTTTTCAATGCTTGAGATATGAGGTATGTCGTGAGAAGAGGGTCAAATGCGTGTCTCACGGCCAATGGGTAAGAATTGGCAGCTCTATAGCTAGCTATTTTTTTCCCCCATTGTTTGACTATATACAGTATTACAATAAATGTACACGCAATACTAATGACATGGTCTTTGAAAATCATTTGTCAATGTTAAAGGGATAGTCCGTGATTTCGACAATGAAGCCCTTTATCTAAATGTACTTCCCCAGAGCCACTTGTATGTATCTGAGTCCGGTTTAAAGGAAGTTGGAGGTAGTTTCGCGAGCCAATAGAGGTCAATGGCGCCTATAGGCTCCTACTCCGCCATGGCTCATTGGCCAAAGCCTGTGGAAATCATTTGTTGTTGTTGTTGTTGGATTAATGGCAAAAATAAGATCTGTGGTAAACAGGCTTAAGAGATTTTCTACGTTTTGTTCTGAGAATTTATCAGCTAGTCACTTTTAGCGAATGTTGAAGCATTTATATAATAAAAGCAAGCACATGAAGCACACGGGCTTAATAATTCATAAAGGCCATGTTAACTGATAATAATTTCACAAATGCAAAATATATACTTACTGTACACAGTTTTAATATTTGCGACAGTATTTTTTTTCCGTGACGACACGTTTGTGGTGTCTGTCTTCTATTCACACATAGGTGTTCAGAGACGCAGATACCTTTAATAGCACAGGTAGTCGTCTGTCTTGCGTCTGTTTTGCGGAAACAAACGCTGTAACGTGGAAATATGGCTGTGTGGGAACCCTATCCCTATGAAGGTGTGTAGTAATTTTTTACATTATTTCTCGCTGATATGAAAGATGCGTTCCTTATGTTTCCAAAACCGTGCTGCAAGCGATGCGTTTTAATGTTTAAAGCAAGCATCGGGGCTCTAAACAAAAACTCCACCAGTCAGAAGATCGTCAATAGGAGCTAAAGGTACTTAGCAACTTCCTTCAAACTGAACGCAGAGACATAAAATGGTATCCATGAGTTCATCTGACTCTGGGGAAGTGGATAAAAGGCCTCATTGCCAAAATCCCGAACTATCCCTTTAAGTCAATGGCAAAGTATTGCTGAAACAAATATGGGCTGTAGATTTATTTCTGGGGTTTATTCACTTCAGATTGCTCACACTATTTGGCATAACTTATTCCTTATACTCAAAAAAATAAGAAGTGTATGCAGGAAAATAAGAGTTGCAACATAATCTATGCAGAATGATTGTACCTTTTTTATAGGTTATGCCATAAAAACACTAGCCTAGATAATATTCGTCAATGGTATAGCACCCAGTTTTTTAAATGACATTTCACAAATTTACATTACCTCCTCTCTATAGCTGTGGCGGAGGTGAAACTGAAGGACAGTCAATACACCCTGGACCATGTGCGTGCTTTTGGCATGTACAACTACCTGCATATAGACCCCTGGTATGAGGACAGTGTTTTCTTTGTTGACTGCAAAGGGCGAGTGCTGAATCTTACGGTTACCCTGGTAAGTAAGTCTCTCAAAATGCTTGATGGGTATCTTGTACAGTTTTTCTGAAAAATGAATGCTGCTCCACAGTGGAAATGTTTTTTTAAATTTATACTAAGAGCCCAACACCTCTCAGGACATTGCTTCAGTTATACCTCCATCCAACTTTAAATTGATGCCCCCATAATGCATAGCTTTTGAGAAGTATTATTAGTGGAGCAAAGTCTATCTGATACTAATATTCTTACTTGTCCACTCAATGCACTGGTAAAACAGCACATGGGTAACCCACTTCATATGTATATACTGTATTCTAGTCAAGGCCTATCCTATATAACTAGTGTTGTACACACCTTTTTATATTCCTATACTGCCCATGTCTATCTATACACACCATCATATACATACAGGGCATTCGGAAAGTATTCAGACCCCTTGACTTTTTACACATTTTGTTACATTACATCCTTGTTCTAAAATTGATAAAATGTTTTTCGTCATCAATCTACACACAAAGCAAAAACTGTTTTTTAGAGTTGGTGCATCCTGTTTCCATTGATCATCCGTGTGATGTTTCTACAACTTGATTGTAGTCCACCTGTGGTAAATTCAATTGATTGGACAGTATTTGGAAAGGCACACGCCTGTCTATAAGGTCCCACAGTTGACATTGCAGTGCATGTCCGAGCAGAAACCAAGCCATGAGGTTGAAGGAATTGTCCATAGAGCTCCGAAACAGGATTGTGTCGAGGCACAGATTTGTGGAAGGGTACCAAAAAATGTCTGCACCATTGAAGGTCCCCAAGAACACAGTGGAACCATCAGACTCTTCCTAGAGCTGGCCTGCTTGGCCAACCTGAGCAATCGGGGGAGAAGGGCCTTGGTCAGGGAGGTGACCAAGAACCCGATGGTCCCTCTGACAGAGCTCCAAAGTTATTTTCTGTGATGGTAGAACCTTCCAGAAGGAGAACAATTTCTGCAGCTCTCCACCAATCAGGCCTTTATCTTAGAGCCATGAGATCAAAGGAATTGTCAGTAGAGCTCTGATACAGGATTGTGTCGAGTCACAGATGTGGGGAAGGGTACAAAACAAATTCTGCAGCTTTGAAGATCCCCAAGAACACAGTGGCCTCCATCATTCTTAAATGGAAGAAGTGGAGGTATGTTGTCCCAAAGCCACTCCTGCATTGTCTTGGCTGTGTGCTTAGGGTTGTTGTCCTGTTGGAAGGTGAACCGTCGCCCTAATATGAGGTCCTGAGTGCTCTGGAGCAGGTTTTCATCAAGGATCTCTCTGTACTTTGCTCCGTTCATCTTTTCCTCCAACTTGACTAGTTTCCAGGTCCCTGCCGCTGAAAAACATCCCCACAGCATGATGCTTCCACCGCCCTGCTTCACCGTAGGGATGGTACCAGGTGTCCTCCAGACATGCCTCTTGGCGTTCAGGTCAAAGAGTTCAATCAGAGTATCTTGTTTCTCATCGTCAGAGTACTTTAGGTGCCTTTTGGCAAACTCCAAGCGGGCTGTCATGTGCCTTTTTACTGAGGAGTGGCTTCTGTCTGGCCACTCTACCATAACGGCCTGAACGATCATAACGGCCTGAAAGCCAACTGACATTTACTCCTGAGGTGCTGACTTGTTGCACCCTCGATAACTACTGTGATTTTTATTATTTGACCATGCTGGTCATTTTTGAACATTTGAACATCTTGGCCATGTTCTGTTATAATCTCCACCCGGCACAGCCAGAAGAGGACTGGCCACCCCTCATAGCCTGGTTCCTCTCTAGGTTTCTTCCTAGGTTTTGGCCTTTCTAGGGAGTTTCTCCTAGCCACCGTGCTTCTACACCTGCATTGCTTGCTGTTTGGGGTTTTAGGCTGGGTTTCTGTACAGCACTTTGATATATCAGCTGATGTAAGAAGGGCTATATAAATACATTTGCTTTGAATTGGTGGAGTTCTGCAGAGATGTTGGTCCTTCTGGAAGGTTCTCCCATCTCCACAGAGGAACTGTCGAGCTCTGTCAGAGTGACCATCGTGTTCTTGGTCACCTCCCTGATCAAGGGCCTGCTTCCCCGATTGCTTAGTTTGGCCGTGTGGCCAGCTCTCAGAAGAATCTTGGTGGTTCCAAACTTCTTCCATTTAAGAATGATTGAGGCCACTGTGTTCTTGGGTCCTTCAATGCTGCAGCAATTGTTTGGTACCCTTCCCCATCGGAGCTCTACGGACAATTCCTTTGACCTCGTGGCTTGGTTTTTGCTCTGACAGGCACTGTCAACTGTGGGACCTTATATAGACAGGTGTGTGCCTTTCCAAATCTTGTCCAATCAATTGAATTTACCACAGGTGGACTCCAATCAAGTTGTAGAAACATCTCAAGGATGATCAATGGAAACAGGATGCACCTGAGCTTAATTTCGGGTCTCATAGCAAAGGGTCTGAATACTTACGATGTGCAGTAAAATAAACCCTGGCGTATACTATTTCATTCATAAACAGAATTCATAACAGAGATGAGGTTCTGTAGAAATCCTCCATTGATGACAGGAGACTGACAGGTCTTTGTATTGTGTTGACAGGACACGGCACTGGGGAAGCCCATAGAGGTCTTCCACATGCCCTCTGACCCCACTGTGTGTGAGGAACGTATCTGTGCCTCTCTTAGCTTCACCTCTGCCACCTGGGCATCTCTCTCTGACGGGGCGGGCAGACTCTACCTCCTCAGAACCAGCATGAGAAGGGAGAATTGTAGTCTGAAGTGGGAGGTGAGAAGACTTGGACCTGCAATATACTCTGTCATGATCAATGTTCAGATATTGACCAACAACATTGCATCCACTTTGCTTTTTAGTTTTTTTCCCAGATTTTTTTTTACATCCCATTTTAATAAAGGTCAGCAGTTATATCTCACTTGAAAAAGAGATATCAGTCTCAATGTTACTTATAGTGTTTGTCAAATTAACCTACCATAAACCCATGGTGGAATATATTAATCCAGGCCTGTTTTATCTTGAGTCCTCTTTTATATACCATTCTGTAGATCAGGTTTAGCATGTTGATAAGCTTGAAAGAAATTAATAATCTCTACTTAATCACAAGCTCAGCAATTCCAGCCAGTTAGACATTTGGGTAAAGCTTTACATTAACTCTATCCGCATTAATAACCCAGGTTACCCAGTGACAGGGAATTCACATTAAATGAACATTGTACATCATTATTTATAAAAGCTTTATAATGTCTTTGACATGGTTATTTATGGTATAAATGCACAATAAGATGTAGCTTGTTATATGAAGCTTTACTAACGCTATGTCACATACTCAGTGAACAGTTTGTTAGGTACACCACCCCATTCACGAAAAATGATTCGCTCCTACAGACAGTGAGTCACGTGGCCGTGGCTTGCTATATTTAGCAGGCAGATAGGCATGAAGGCATTATGTTACTGTTCGATGTAACGTTAGAATGGGCAAAACGAGTGACCTAAGTGACATTGAGCGTAGTATGATCGTCGGTACCAGGCGCCGGTCCCAGTATCACAGAAATGGCCGGCTTCCTAGACTTTTCACGTAGGACAGTGTCTAGGGTTTACCCGACAAACCAAAAACATCCAGTTAGCGGCAGTCCTATGGGCGAAAACGTTACGTTGATGAGAGGTCTAAGGAGAAAGACAAGAATTGTGCAAGCAAACAGGCGGGCCACAAACCGGCAAATAACGGCGCAGAATGGGATCTCGGGAACGCACAACTCGTCGGTCCTTGTCACGGGTCGGCTAATGCAGCAGACGAACACACCGGGTTCCACTCGTATCAGCTAAAAACAAGAAGTAGCGGTTCCAGTGGGCACACGACCACCAACAATTGAGGAGTGGAAAAACATTGCCTGGCCTGACGAATCCCGGTACCTGTTGCGTCATGCTGATGGCAGAGTCAAGATTTGGCGTAAGCAGCATGAGTCCATGGTGCCATCCTGCCTGGTGTCTTCCTGGCACACATTAGATCCCTTGATACCAATTGAGCAACGTTTCCATGCCCTGATGAATTCAGGCTGTTCTGGAGGCGATGTGAGGTCCGACCCGGTACTAGATGGGTGTACCTAATATCTTGTTCTTATAGATGTGTTATAAATACTACATTTCGTACCCACTGTGCATGGATTGATCTTAAGTTAGAACACATTTCTGTCTGAACTAACTAGACTTGTTGATTGTGTGTGTTTGTCAGCCCTTGTTCAGTGAGGAAATGGGGGAGCCCTTCACCATCCTCCACAGCATATCTCACGTCCAGGCTGGGGTCCACTCCATGGAGGTCCTGCTCCTCCGCATCCAGAAAGACCCATTATCGGACTCTGATGCAAAGGGAAGTGGCTACTCTGTTTCTTTGGAATGGATCACAGTCTCGAACACTGCAGAACAGGGTGAGTGGGGTGGGGCACTTTTGTGTGCGTCCCAAATGGCACCCTATATTCCATATACTGCTCGTAACACTAGGGGATGACGAAACCTAACTCTTCTATATGGGTGCTGGTATAGTGCATGTAGTTCACTATACCATTGTATGTGATCTACCTCGTTGTGTTGTCAATGATGAGGGAGTTGGGAATAGTAACTAAGTCATTCAGGATAATTTTGTGCCTCAGTTAAATTAAACATCTTATTCATATGGAGATAGATCACTTCATTGCTTTTTTAGTTTCTCAGTGAAAGAGCATAATAAGTTGATGACGGCTAGCTAATTAGCAGGTAGCTCTGAATGAGAATGTGAGCATTTGTGGCATGTTTACCACCTTCATGCCCATCATTTCTATTATCAATGGCCATCATTTCTATTATCAAAGGCTGACCTACAGAAACAACATTTACTTAGGGTTTGGGAAAATGAAATGTGCGTTAATTGACTTTCATTTGCTCTGATATCTCAACTGTAGATCTGTATCTTCCAAAATAAATGTTGCTAAGGAGAATCTTCATAACAATTCTGGGCATTCGACCTGAAACCAAGCTACCTGGTAGTAATTAATAAAAGGAGGGTAGAACAGAATGAGAAAATTAGACATGGGATGCATCCCAAATGGCACTCTATTCCCTACATAGTGCATTTATTTTGATCAGGGTCCATAGGGAACTTTAATTACTTGGAAACTTCCTTTTGCCATGGAAAATCGAGTATTGCAGTATTGTCATGATACACCACAGGAGGTTGGTGGCCTGGTGCACAACTGAGTAAGAGGACAAGTACATTAGTGTCTAGTTTGAGAAACACGCCTCGCAAGTCCTCAAGTGGCAGCTTCATTAAATAGTACCCACAAAACACCAGTCTCAACATCAACAGTGAAGAGGCGACTCCAGGATGCTGGCCTTCTAGGCAGAGTTGCAAAGAAAAAGCCATATCTCAGACTGGCCAATAAAATATTAAGATGGGCAAAAGAACAGACACTGGACAGAGGAACTCTGCCTAGAAGGCCAGCATCCCGGAGTCGCCTCTTCACTGTTGATGTTGAGACTGGTGTTTTGTGGCTACTGTATCTGGCTGCGTGGAGAGTAATCCACGGAGACTCTGTGCCACAAAATGAGTGACAAAACATTGCAAAACCTGGCCAAATAATTTCAAGTCATCAGTCTCAAGTCAAAGACGAGTCCCGAGTCTTGAGGCTCCAAGTGAAGTCGAGTCTCAAGTCATCAAATGTGAGACTCAAGCCTAAGTCATGTGACTCGAGTCCACACCTCTGAAATTGCATGTTTCTTTTGAGTCCGATAGCCTATGCGTTCATTTTTGTCAGTACGAAAATGTAACAATCCTCTCTGTAACAAGCATTTTCTTAATTTGTATACTAGACAAATATTTAGAGGTAATAACTTGAATAATAATAATGAAATGCTACTGATAATAATAAAGACATGTAATAGTGAAGTTGCAGAGAAAATACACGTTTGTCGCCAGGTATGAGAATTAAACCTGTAAATTGCAATCAAATCAGTCTAATAATGCTTGAACATGTATTTTGTGTGTGCCGTATCGGCAATTTTCAGGTCAGGAGAAGAAGTACAAGGTAAGGAAGAGGAAGGTGCTGAGGGGGAAGTCAGTGCCCCACTATGCAGCGTTGGAGCCCCAAGGGAAAGGGCTAATGGTGGCTTCGGAGAAACCCTTTGTTTTCACACATGTTGACGGCGCACTGCTGGAGCAGCCTGCGACACAGGCCATGGAGATGGAGTCGAGCGCTGGTGAGTCAATGCTACAGGTCATAGGTAAAAGCTGCATAAAAAGTATAACATATGAAGAAACTGTTTTAAGTATGCCATTTTTTTTCCCACTGCTCAGGATTGGATAGAACATTGAAAGGTGCTGTAAAAGGATTTGAGATTGGACGGGCGTGCGTATGTGATAAGCATCAGTTGCCAGGGAAATAACATCATGAAATGGGTGACAGGCAACATTAGACTAAATTCATAGATTTTAGTATTCTGAATGCATTGTCATCCCAGTGTCTGAGTTTTGTGATGAAGTGGCCCTTTGGTGTTTGAAATCATGATTCAAGCATGGGGGAAACCTGGCACCATTATAATAGGCCTAATGGTAGGCTAATAACTTTTGCTAATGATAAACGAGATGCATTTGCCGTTGTATATGAGATTGCGTGTAGCCTAATATGTTTCTTTGAGTTTTATTATATGGGCCTAAATCATTATAATATTTTCTGACTGGTTTATTCCCTCTACACAACAAATATTAGGCTACCATTTATCCATCTCTCATTCAATAACCAAGCATGCTCAAAAGTAATAGACCGGTAGCCTAGACGGTATACAGTGCCTTCGGAAAGTATTCAAACCCCTTGACTTTTTCCACATTTTGTTTGGTTACAGCCTTATTCAAAAATTGATTAAGTCGTTTTTTTTCTCCATCAATCCACACAAAAACAGTTTTTTTTAGAAATGTTTCCTAATTTATAAAAATTAACCGAAATATCACATTTACATAAGTATTCAGACCCTTTATTCAGTACTTTGTTGAAGCACGTTTTGTCAGCCTCGAGTCTTCTTGGGTATGACGCTACAAGCTTGGCACACATGTATTTGGGGAGTTTCTCCCATTCTTCTCTGCAGATCCTCTCAAGCTCTGTCAGGTTGGATTGGGAGCGTTGCTGCACAGCTATTTTCAGGTCTCTCCAGAGATGTTCAAACGGGTTCAAGTCCGGGCTCTGGCGGGGTCACTTAAGGACATTCAGAGACTTGTCCCGAAGCCAAGTCTACATTGTCTTTGATGTGTGCTTAGGGTCGTTGTCCTGTTGGAAGGTGAACCTTCGCCCCAGTCTGAGGTCCTGAGCACTCTGGAGCAGGTTTTCATCAAGGATCTCTCCCAGTCCCTGCCGCTGAAAAACATCCCCACAGCATGATGCTGCCACCACCATGCTTCACCGTAGGGATGGTACCAGTGTTTACTCAAACGTGACGCTTGGCATTCAGGCCAAAGAGTTCAATCTTGGTTTCAGCAGACCCGAGAATCTTGTTTCTCATGGTCTGAGAGTCTTTAGGTGCATTTGGCAAACTCCAAGCGGGCTGTCATGTGCCTTTTTACTGAGGAGTGGGTTCCATCTGGCCACTCTATCATAAAGTCCTGGTAGGTGGAGTGCTGCAGAGATGGTGGTCCTTCTGGAAGTTTCTCCACAGAGGAACTCTGGAGCTCTGAGTGACTATCTTTGTCATCTCCCTGACCATGGCCCTTCTCCCCCGATTGCTCAGTTTAGCTGGGCGGCCTTTTATAGAGGAAGGTGTGTGCCTTTCCAAATCATGTACAATCAATTGAATTTACCACAGGTGGACTCCAATCAAGTTGTATAAACATCTCAAGGATGATCAATGGAAGCAGGATGCACCTGAGCTCAATTTCGAGTTTCATAGCAAAGGGTTTGAATACTTATGTAAATAAGATATTTCATTCCATTTTGGGGGGGGGGGGGGAATTCAATGTAATCAGTTTTAGAATAATGTGATGTATATTTGGATATATGCTTCCATTTGTAACATACACTGCTTTTTAATCAGCTATGACTCAGAGAGACTGATCTAAGACTATTATGGAACTGTCCGTTTGTCAGAGGCCGGCAGGACGGGTGTGGCATTGAGGTCTGTCACTGAGCATATATGCCTAGCTGTTGAATCATTTTCAAATGGAGGAGGATTTACCCAAAGGGCAATGCCTGAATGTTCCTTAAAGGGATGGACTACAATTACAACGTCCGTCTGATTCTCGGCCTGTTCCAGCTATTACCCCTCTAATAGGGTAGTCTGTGATTGCTACATACATTTCTCCAGCCCCATCCCTCAGCGGTTTACCAAAATAGTGTGCTTTGCTGTTTCTTTGAACTGCAGATTGCCCTTTTTAATAAGAGTAATGGGTTGTCTCATGCTGGTGTGGTGCGGACGGTCGCCCATCAGGCTAGTGATAATAAGAGCCTCAGAGCTCATGGGATAATACCCCCCCCCCCCCCCCCCCCAGGAAAAAAATTACCTCAAACTGCAACATGCCCATTAATCATAGTTTTAGGATCCTCATTTCCAACTTCGGACTTGGTTTTCAGGGTAATTTGATACAGTTCATGCTTTGTATTACATGTTTCATTTATATATTAATCAGACACGTGTCTATAGAAATCTTAATGTACTCAACATTATTTACATTTCATTTTTATTTCTCCCCTATGCCATTCAGATCCAATCTACTTCTGGCAGCAGACAATAGAGGATATAACAGTATCTGTGCGTATGCCTGAGGGCATCACCAAAGACGACGTGCTCTTCAAGCTCTCCATGGAAAATGTGAGTGTGGGGGTGCGGGGTTTTGCCCCCTTGCTGGAGGGGCAGCTGCACGCCCTTGTGGACCCCGAAGCCAGTGCCTGGATCATCAAAGACGAGAAAAGGTTAGCGGCCTTGCCGGCCCGCCCTGGAGGATTAAGAGATATTGATGCCCTGGTCAAAAGTAGTGCACTACACATCTGCTTTTACTCAGCCCAGAGTCATGAGTCAGATTTCCTTTCATGGTGAATTCGCTTTTGTGAAAATATCAGAGCATTACCACTATCTACAAACAAACAGGAAACTATAGTTTGACTCATATGAAAGTTAGTTTTTGATACCATTCAAATACAATTAGATTTTATTTGTCACATGGTTCGTAAACAACCAGGGTAGACTAACAGTGAAATGCCTTCTACGGGTCCTTCCCAACAATGCAGAGGAGAAAATAGAGCAATAATGGAAAAGTTATAACATGTAATAATAAATACACAATGAGAATAACGATAATTTGGCTATATACAGGGGGTACCAGTACAATGTCAATGTGCAGGGGGTACAAGGTAATTGAGGTAGGTATGTAGTGTGTGTTTACTGTGAACACAGGCTGTACCCGCTTTAAGTTACAGTTTTAACAGTGTAGGCTACTGTGACTAACAAATGCATTATTATTCTCATACCATTATTACAGAGAATCTGACAATTTATGCTACCCTCTGCCTGTTGTCTACTTAGTTTATTCAAGCCTGTCTCAAAATACAACACTGTCCCTTTAAGACAAACAATGCTCTTTACTAAAATACAACACTGTCACTTTTTCAAAGATGTCTATAAACGCTCTTGTTGGAAGCAATCACTCCCCTATTGCTGACTACAAATGATCTAAAACGGGGCTAATAACGCAATAACTAGCAAAGGATATGAACAAAATGCTGCTCTCGCTTTGATCTCAAAACAAGCGCTTCCACAGCTCATGCTGTAAACATAGTCCAGTTCAAAGTAAATGGCACAAATCCATATATGGCAATGGTCTATTTGCATATAACCCTACTGCAGCTCTGATTGTTTATGCCACACCGGTCTGTGTAGAGTACAAGCTGAGTAGTGTGTGTCAATGCAATAGAATCCTGCTCCGATGTGTTCTGCCTACAACAAAATCTCTTGCATTGTTCGTTTTGTTTCGGTATGTTGCATTGAAAGTGGCTAATATTGCGTTGATTTGATCACTATTGCCACAGTAAAGGGAAACGTTGATAGTGTAAACAGAGAAAACTCTAGAACAGTGGTCACCAATCTTTTCTGAGTCAAGATCACAGAGTCAAAATGCAAAATGAGATCTAGTGCTCCGATTTTTTTGAGAATGACTTAAAAACATAAGCCTATGAAACATTAACTAATTAAAAACAGTACTGTAGCAATGAGGTTTGTGCAATAAGCTATAGGCCCAATACATTATCACCACATATTGGCATTGCTTGAATTGCCCTGCCAGTGCATTTTAGTTCGGGTGTTTTTATATACACTGCTCAAAAAAATAAAGGGAACACTTAAACAACACAATGTAACTCCAAGTCAATCACACTTCTGTGAAATCAAACTGTCCACTTAGGAAGCAACACTGATTGACAATAAATTTCACATGCTGTTGTGCAAATGGAATAGACAAAAGGTGGAAATTATAGGCAATTAGCAAGACACCCCCAATAAAGGAGTGGTTCTGCAGGTGGTGACCACAGACCAATTCTCAGTTCCTATG
>NC_092114.1:47494296-47599586 GCF_045679555.1 Salvelinus alpinus | reverse complement strand
CTTCCTGGCTGATGTTTTGGTCACTTTTGAATGCTGGCGGTGCTTTCACTCTAGTGGTAGCATGAGACGGAGTCTACAACCCACACTTTGTGCAAGGAGGAGCACTGCCAGAGCCCTGCAAAATGACCTCCAGCAGGCCACAAATGTGCATGTGTCTGCTCAAACAGTCAGAAACAGACTCCATGAGGGTGGTATGAGGGCCCGACGTCCACAGGTGGGGGTTGTGCTTACAGCCCAACACCATGCAGGACGTTTGGCATTTGCCAGAGAACACCAAGATTGGCAAATTCGCCACTGGCGCCCTGTGCTCTTCACAGATGAAAGCAGGTTCACACACACATGTGACAGACGTGACAGAGTCTGGAGACGCCGTGGAGAACGTTCTGCTGCCTGCAACATCCTCCAGCATGACCGGTTTGGCGGTGGGTCAGTCATGGTGTGGGGTGGCATTTCTTTGGGGGGCCGCACAGCCCTCCATGTGCTCGCCAGAGGTAGCCTGACTGCCATTAGGTACCGAGATGAGATCCTCAGACCCCTTGTGAGACCATATGCTGGTGCGGTTGGCCCTGGGTTCCTCCTAATGCAAGACAATGCTAGACCTCATGTGGCTGGAGTGTGTCAGCAGTTCCTGCAAGAGGAAGGCATTGATGCTATGGACTGGCCCGCCCGTTCCCCAGACCTGAATCCAATTGAGCACATCTGGGACATGTATCGCTCCATCCACCAATGCCACATTGCACCACAGACTGTCCAGGAGTTGGCGGATGCTTTAGTCCAGGTCTGGGAGGAGATCCCTCAGGAGACCATCCGTCACCTCATCAGGAGCATGCCCAGGCGTTGTAGGGAGGTCATACAGGCACGTGGAGGCCACACACTACTGAGCCTCATTTTGACTTGTTTTAAGGACATTACATCAAAGTTGGATCAGCCTGTAGTGTGGTTTTCCACTTTAATTTTGAGTGTGACTCCAAATCCAGACCTCCATGGGTTGATAAATTTGATTTCCATTGATAATTTGTGTGATTTTGTTGTCAGCACATTCAACTATGTAAAGAAAAAAGTATTTAATAATAATATTTAATTCATTCAGATCTAGGATGTGTTATTTTAGTGTTCCCTTTATTTTTTTGAGCAGTGTTTATCTTCTTTCTTTTCTTTTTTTTGAGGCAGGCTATATGATCAAACCAGTAATAGATCCATTGTTGTATTACTTGTGAAGCATAGCAGAGTCAGCATACATTTCAATAATTACATTTTTATTTTACTGGTGTGATGGTGCCTGCATCTAATGGTTAGTATTAGCGGACGGGGAGAGCAGCACACTGCGGGTCCACCTCTCAACATCCATCCCTTCTCCCTTTTCTTCCACTGACACTGACCAAAAAGGGACAGCGTCTTCCAACTTATGGTGAAACTCGAGTCGCACTTCATTATTTCTGCCTCGTGCCCAAATTCATGTTACTCCTATGAACAGAGAAAGTTAAATATTCCTTGATATTAAAAAAGACCTAAGCCGCTAATAATAACAACAACGCAAGCCTATAGATACACTTTCTTACTCATTCATTACTGCTGCAGTGCTTGTTGTAGCACTAAGTGGAAATAGTAAGAATGCGCATTTTAAGGCACACAGTGCCTTTGGAAAGTATTCAGACCCCTTGAGGTGAGGTTATAGCCTAAAAGGTTTTAATTCGTTTTTTTTCTCTCATCAATCTACACACTCCCAAGTGGCGCAGCGGTCTAAGGCATTGCATCTGACTGGCGTCACTACAGTCCCAGGTTCGAATCCAGGCTGTATCACACCTGGCCGTGATTGGGAGTCCCATAGGGTGCTGCAGAATTGGCGTCGTTCGGGTTTGGGCGAGGTAGGCCGTCATTGTAAATAAGAATTTGTTCTTAAATGACTTGCCTGGTTAATTAAAGGTTAACATAAAAAAACATAATACCACAACGACAAAGAACAACAAAAATGACAACTGAAATCACATTTACATAAGTATACAGAACTCAGTACTTTGTTGAAGCACATTTGGCAGCGATTACAGCCTTGAGTGTTCTTGGGTATGACGCTATAACTTAGCACACCTGTATTTGGGGAGTTTCTCCCATTCTTCTCTGCAAATCCTCTCAAGCTCTGTCAGGTTGGATAGGGAGCGTTGCTACACAGCTATTTTCAAGTCCGGGCTCTGGCTGGGCCACTCAAGGAAATTCGGAGACTTGTCCCGAAGCCACTCCTGTGTTGTCTTGAACCTTCGCACCAGAACGGGGGTCCTGAGCACTCTGGAGCAAGTTTTCATCAAGGATCTCTCTGTTCTTTGCTCCGTTCATCTTTGCCTCGATCCTGACTAGTCTCCCAGTCCCTGCCGCTAAAAAACGTCCCCACAGCAAGATTTTGCCACCACCGTGCTTCATTGTAAGGATGGTATTGGCCAGGTGATGAGCGGTGTCTGGTTTCCTCCACACGTGACGCTTGGCATTCAGGCCAAAGACTTCAATCTTGGTTTCATCAGACTAGAGAATATTGTTTCTCATGGTCTGAGGGTCCTTTAGGTGCCTTTTGGCAAACTCCGAGCGTTGCTGTTGTGCCTTTTACTGAGGAGTGGCTTCTGTCTAGCCACTCTACCATAAAGGCCTTATTTGTGGAGTGCTGCAGAGATGGTTGTCCTGGAAGGTTCTCCCATCTCCACAGAGGAACTCTGGAGCTCTGTCAGAGTGACCACTGGGTCCTTGGTCACCTCCCTGACCAAGGCCCTTCTCCCCGATTGCACAGTTTGGCCAGCTCTAAGAAGAGTCTTGGTGGTTCCAAACTTCTTCCATTTAAGAATTATGAAGGCCACTGCGTTCTTGAGGACCTTCAATGTTGTAGAAATGTTTTGGTACCCTTCCCCAGATCTGTCTCGACACAATCCTGTCTTGGAGCTCTACGGACAATTCCTTCAACCTCGTGGCTTGGTTTTCGCACTGACAACTGTGGGACCTTATATAGACAGATGTGTGCCTTTCCAAATCATGTCCAATCAATTGAATCTACAACAGGTGGACTCCAAACAAGTTGTAGAATCATCTCAAGGATGATCAATGGAAACAGGACTCACCTGAACTCAATTTTGAGTCTCATAGCAAAGGGTCTGAATACTTATGTAAATAAGTTATTTCTGGTTTAAATTTTTTATAAATTTGCAGTTTTTGCTTTGTCATTATGTGGTTTTGTATGTAGATTGATGTTGACTTTATTTGATCCATTTTAGAATAAGGCTAACGTAACAAAATGTGGAAAAAGTTGAGGGGTCTGAATACTTTCCGAATGCACTATACATATGAAGTGGGTAAAACAGTATGTAAACATTATTAAGGTGTTCAATGACTATGTACATAGTGCAGCAGTCTCTAAGGTGCAGGATTGAGTACCTGGTGGTAGCAGGCTGGTAACAGTGACTGACTAAAGTTCAGTGCAGGGTACTGGGCGGAGGCCGGCTAGTGGTGACTGTTTCACAGTCTGATGGCCTGGAAATAGAAGCTATTTTTCAGTCTCTCGGTCCCAGATTTGATTCACCTGTACTGTCTCTGTCTTCTAGATGCTAGCGGGGTTAACAGACAGTGGCTCGGGTGGCTATGTCATTGCAGTGGTGTAAAGTACTTAAGTAAAAATACTAAAGTTGTATTTTTACTTATCTGTACCTTTACTATTCATATTTTTGAGTACTTTTACTTTTCCTCCCTGTGTTGAGGATCAGTGTAGCGTAGGTGTTGTTGCTTACCATCACCACCTGGGGTCGGCCTGTCAGGAAGTCCAGGACCCAGTTGCACAGGGTGGGGTTCAGACCCAGGGCCCTGAGCTTACCGATGAGCTTGGAGGTCACTGTGATGTTGAAGGCTGAGCTGTATTCGATGAACAACATTCTTGCATAGGTATCCCTCTTGTCCAGATGGGATAGAGCAGTGTGCAGTGCGATGGCGATTGCGTCATCCGTGGATCTGTTGGGGCGCTATGCAAATTGTAGTGGGTCTGGGGTGTCCTGATGACAGAAGTGAGTGCTACGGGGTGATAGTAATTTAGTTCACTTACCTTAGCTTTCTTGGGTACAGGAACAATGGTGGACATTTGAAGCAAGTGGGGACAACAGACTGGGTTAGGGAGAGATTGAATGTCTGTAAACACACCAGCCAGCTATTTGGCACATGCTTTGAGGACGTGGCTTGGGATGCTGTCTGGGCTGGCTGCCTTGCAAGGCTTTTTATTTATTTGTTATTTAACCTTTATTTAACTAGGCAAGTCAGTTAAGAGCAAATTCTTATTTACAATGACGGCCTACACCGGCCAAACCCGGACAACGCTGGGCCAGTGAACCCCTACTGGTTAACACGCTTAAATGTCTTACTCATGTCTGCCACAGAGAACAAGAGCTCACAGTCCTCCCCCTGTGATGGCTAATTTCTTTATTATCAAATGTGGAGAGACAAACTTATCACACAAGTCAGAGTTATACTTACACCAAATATTTAATCACTTATTAATAAGGGGGCAGGTCAATACAACGCACACATATAAAGTGAATCGATTGAGTGCTCTACAATAATAATGGCTGGTCGACGATTCACGCTCAGTTGATTCGTTAAGAGCCCGAGACAAAAGTACAAAGGTATGTTATAGCCAAGATACACCCATTTCAAACTATAGTTTTGGCAAGTCAGTTAGGACATCTACTTTGTGCATGACACAAGTAATTTGTCCAACAATTGTTTACAGACAGATTATTTCACTTATAATTCACTGTATCACAATTCCAGTGGGTCAGAAGTTTACATACACGAAGTTGACTGTGCCTTTAAACAGCTTGGGAAATTCCAGAAAATTATGTCACGGCTTTAGAAGCTTCTGATAGGCTAATTGACATAATTTGAGTTGGAGGTGTATCTGTGGATGTATTTCAAGGCCTACCTTCCAACTCAGTGCCTCTTTGCTTGACATCATGGGAAAATCTAAAGAAATCAGCCAAGACCTCAGAAAAAAAGTTGTAGACCTCCACAAGTCTGGTTCATCCTTGGGAGCAATTTCCAAAACGCCTGAAGGTACCATGTTCATCTGTACAAACAATAGTACGCAAGTATAAACACCATGGGACCACGCAGCCATCATACCACTCAGGAAGGCGATGCGTTCTGTCTCCTAGAGATGAACGTGCTTTGATGAGAAAAGTGCAAATCAATCCCAGAACAATAGCAAAGGACCTTGTGAAGATGCTGGAGGAAACAGGTACAAAAGTATCTATATCCACAGTAAAACGAGTCCTATATCGACATAACCTGAAAGGCCGCTCAGCACAGAAGAAGCCATGCTCCAAAACCGCAATAAAAAAGCCAGACTGCGGTTTGCAATCTCACATGGGGACAAGACCGTACTTTTTGGAGAAATGTCCTCTGGTCTGATGAAACAAAAATAGAACTGTTTGGCCATAATAACCATTATTATAACCATTATTATGTTTGGTGGAAAAAGGGGGATGCTTGCAAGCCGAAGAACACCATCCCAACCGTGAAGCACGGGGGTGGCAGCATCATGTGGGGGTGCTTTGCTGCACTTCACTAAATAGATGGCGTCATGAGGAAGGAAAATTAAGTGGATATATTGAAGCAACATATCAAGACATCAGTCAGGAAGTAAAAGCTTTGTCGCAAATGGACAATGACCCCAAGCATACTTCCAAAGTTGTGGCAAAATGGCTTAAGGACAACAAAGTCAAGGTATTGGCCCTGACCAAGCCCTGACCTCAATCCCATAGAACATTTGTGGGCAAACTGAAAAAGCCTGTGTGAGCAAGGAGGCCTACAAACCTGATTCAGTTGCACCAGCTCTGTCAGGAGGGATGGGCCAAAATTCACCCAACTTATTGTGGGAGGCTTGTGGAAGGCTACCCGAAACGTTTGACCCAAGTTAAACAATTTAAAGGGAATGCTACCAAATACTAATTGAGTGTATGTAATCTTCTGACCCATTGGGAATGTGATGAAAGAAATTAAAGCTGAAATAAATAATTCTCTCCACTATTCTGATATTTCACATTCTTAAAATAAAGTGGTGATCCTTACTGACCTATGAGAGTGAATTTTTACTAGGATTGAATGCCAGGAATTGTGAAAAACTGAGTTTAAATGTATGTAAGGTGTATGTAAACTTCCGTCTTCAACTGTAATGGGAATGGGTCACAAGGTTAAGATTTGTATGAAAGATACCTATAATTCATAGCAGACAGTATCTGCTGTAAAAACAGTCATCTTTGTGTATAGACCAGAGTCTGGCCCTGGGGTAATCTCTCCCTGGTACCATATAGAACAGAAACATTAACTCATGCTCTGGAATGCTCTTTAGTTTTTATCACCCAAAATCTCCTGTCAGTGTTATCTCCCAGAGGCCCATCCTGAGTAGAACACACACACAATAGTTATAAGAATCCTCTATTCTGTTGAATAAAAGTATTATAACATAATCTTGCAGTTTTCCACCATACCCCTCAGCCAGTATAGTCCTACCCCCTGTTTGTCTCTGTGTGTGTTCCTAGCCTGGAGGTGACTCTCCAGAAGAGGAGCGAGGGGCCCATGTGGCCAGAGCTGCTGACTGGAGGAGACGGGAGAGGAGAGTTCCTGATGAGTGAAGAGCAGACTGCCTTGCTCCACGAGAGACTGACATACCTCACTACTGAGGACATGGTGAGACTCACTGACATACGCTGAGCCTTCTCTTTTTAATTTGGGTAGTGTTCATTAGTCATGAAACGGAAGAAAAAGGAGTGAAACAGGGAGTGATTACTTTACCTGAAATGCATCTTTCCATTTTCCATTGCACTAATGAACATGACCCTGGGTTACTGATGATGAATCCAATCCTGTGCTCTCCTCAACACCCTCAGTCTTTATTTATCCTTTATGAACCCCTCATTTGCTGTCCATCTCTCTATTCTCCTTTATACCTCCAATCTTGATGTTACTTTCTGTGCCTCTATGCATCTAATCTCCCCTAAATTGACCCCCCCTCCAACCCCCTCACTGAGCCCTCACTTTTAGCCTCTTATTGCCCCTTTTGTCTACCTTCAGGTCTTCTCCTCACTCTCACCCCTCCCTCTTTAGTTTCTCAAAGCAGCTCTACTTCTCCCTCACACCGTCATGTCCAGTTCTCTTGAGCTGCCTCAGTCTCAGCTTCCTATTTTTTATATTTTCAGTCCCAACTTGTTTAACCACTCACTGCTCATTTAGGGATTTAGCGTTCCCATCGCCATTGGCTTCTAATGAATGAATTCAATGCATCCTCTCACTGTTAACGCTATCCAATCTCTCTGCTTCCATCTCTCCGAGTTCAGAATGCCAACCCAGACAAGGACAAGCCCCCGTGCAATGCCCAGGAGCTGGAGGACTGCGATGGCTTCCCAGAAGACAGCTCCAACCTGACACGCTTCGACGGAGAGTCGCTCAAGCCCACTCACGTGGTGAGACCCTTTTTGCCCACCCTCCTTTACTCCACTCCCTCCTTCATTGTTATCAGTGAGCCCCTATTGGTCATATCCACATCAGCCCCTCTCCCCTAAGAGGCCCCACAGTGGCGCAGTAGACTTGCACACCTTCTCCACTTGCGTCGTCAGCGACGCTCGTCTTGATTTAATGAACATGGAAATGACCGCACAAATATCTTGGGGTTCTTTATTTGAAATTAAGAGAGCTATCCATTAGGCTCAATTAGGATGGCTAGAATGTCTCAATTCGGATGCCTAGAATGTCTCTCAGGCTGCTGTGTGAGTAGAACCAATTGAGTACACTTGGCATTGGCTCAGAGCTACAGCATTTGCCACAGTCATTTTATATTTGGCGTAGCGCCACCACACCACTTTCAAAGCAGTGCCAGCGACCGGGCTATTTACTTCTCAGCGCATTTTTGCGTTCCAGTTCAACATTTACCTGCTCTGTCGCGGTCTACCACGGAAAACTATTGAAGACTACATGCAGAATAGTCGTGCTCTTTGTATTTGAGCAATATGATTGGCCGTTCATTCGAGTACAGCATTCTACTGCAAGTCACAACTTCTCAATCAGTACAGAAGTTGATAGCTATATTCACACAGCACCTGCGAGCTGTCCTGAGCAAAAAAGAAGCACCCATCAATCTAGTCAATGATCTTATTTATTTTAGGGAAAGTGATTTACAAAATCACTTCAATAGTTAACATAGCAGCAATATGCTGGCCACTGTTGATAGTCACTTACTCTTTACACTTCAGCATTGGCTAGCCTACTGCAGCCAGGTCGATATCTCTTTCAGAAACGGAATTGTCTTAAAGGGGCAGCATTCTATTTTGAGAGGGGGGAAGAAATATTCTCAAAATGACATACTTTAGAAACAAAAATGAATGCAATTAAGACAAGGCAATTCTTAAGAATGGAGTAATGACTAACATTGCTAAATTATATTAAACACAAATTCTGTTCGGCCAGTAGATATTTGGCCAACTTGCCCGGTCGGGCCATTGAGTAAAAACGTTGGACCCTGTCATAGCCTATAAATAGGACCCGGAGTTTTACCTGACCAGATCATGAGATAAGGAAAAACTCCAGGCCACAGAAAAGACACTTAACAATTTTTAACCTGTGCTGCATTGGCTTAACAAGCTGCTGGTAGAATCCTGCTGTTCAAAAAAATGTTGTGCTTGTTTTTCTGGATTTATGTCACAGCTGAGACGTATGTGGGTCTTACAGGAGTAGTCGCGTCATCTAACCACTTCCGTATTGAGCGAGGCACTGGTACTGCCTGCTTTAGTTTTTGCTTCTAAGCAGGAATCAGGAGGACAGAATTATGGTCAGATATGCCAAATGGAGGGCGATGGAGAGCTTCGTACGTTTCTCTGTGTGGAGTAAAGGTGGCCTAGAGTTTTTTTATTTTCTTCCTCTGGTTGCACATGTGACATGCTGGTAGAAATTAGGTAAAACAGATTTAAGTTTGCCTCCATTAATGTCCCCATCCACTAGGAGTGCCGCTTCTGGATAGGTGTTTTCTGGTTTGCTTATGGCCTTATACAGCTCGTTGAGTGCGGTCTTAGTGCCAGTGTCGTTTTTTTGGTGGTACATGGAAGGCTACGAAAATATAGATGAAAACTGTCTTGGTAGATAGAGTATCTCATGATAAGCTGTCGACAGCACTAACTCAGGCGAGCATTACCTCGAGACTACCTTAAAATTAGACATTGCGCACCAGCTGTTACTGACAAATAGACACACACCCCAACCCCTCGTCTTACCAGACGTAGTTATTCTGTCCCACCGATTAACGGAAAACCCAGCCAACTGTATATTATCCGTGTCGTCGTTCAGCCACAACTCAGTGAAACATAAGATATTACAGTTTTTTATGTCCCGTTGGTAGGATAGTCTCGTACGGAGCTCATCCAGTTTATTCTCCAGTGTTTGCATGTTGACCAATAGAACGGATGGCAGAGGCGGGTTACCCACTCGCCAACGAATTCTCACAAGGCACCCAGATCTCCGCCCCCTGTATTTCCTTCATGCGAATGACAGGGATTTGGGCCTTGTCTGGGAGTAACATTACATCCTTCTCGTCAGACAAATACATTTTTTTTTTAGATTTGTCCAGTTCGAGGTGAGTAATCGCTGTTCTGATATCCAGGAGCTCTTTTCGGTCATAAGAGACGGAGCATTAACATTTCGTACAAAATTAGTTCCAACAACGTGGAAATAACACACAAAATAGCACAATTGGTTAGGAGCCCGTAAAACGGCAGCCATCACCTCCGGCGCATTTCTTAATAGGGATTTGCTGTCTGCTCCAGACAGTCATATTTTCCCTTCTTTCATTTTAAAGCCTGGAATTTAGGATTTGACAGGCCAAATGATAGACAGTGAATGTAACAAAAACGGGTTTATATTGATGTTTTGTAGTATTACATTAAAGCTTTTATCTCATATTAAGAAGGTAGAAACAAGCTTTTCTGAGCACCTGCGATAACATCTGGAAATCTGGGTACGCGACCAATAAACTTTGATTTGATGTAAAGTGATTATAAGATACTAAAATGTTCCGTTTTTTTATGTTCACCTTGTCTGGAGCCCTCTCTTCCACCCCTTCCACCCCACTCTGCCTCAAACTGACAGTTTTTTTTGTCACCAAGTCTCCTCGACGATCTGCTCTCTCATAGAAATAGAATAATTATTTTTCTATGTCTGCTCTCGTGGTATCCACTCCTGGGTGGTGACATGGAGC
The DNA here is from genome assembly GCF_045679555.1 of Salvelinus alpinus. Taxonomy (NCBI): domain Eukaryota; kingdom Metazoa; phylum Chordata; class Actinopteri; order Salmoniformes; family Salmonidae; genus Salvelinus; species Salvelinus alpinus. The sequence goes on along the minus strand of NC_092114.1, from coordinate 47,589,328 downwards.
TTCTGTCTGTCCCTCAGAAGGAGTGTCTGGATACAGGAAGTTGTTCCTTATAAAAGAGCTGTGTGTATATATATATATGTGACCCACCGCCTCGATTCAGTCTTATGTAGCAAAATTTGAAATGCATTTTTTTTTTACATTGGATAAAAGTAGTGACTCAGCGCCACTTAGTGGTATATCATACACTGCAGTTGAGGAACAATGGGAGAGTAAGTCTACTTTGAAAGTTGATCAACTTGCAACCCCACTTTTGAGAAAATTGCCCTTGAATGTTTTTGTACACATACTGGATAGCTCTTCTTTGTCTTTGCATTTATTTGTCTTTGTATTTATTAAGGATCCCAATTGGCTGTTGCCAAGGCAGCAGCTGCTCTTCCTGGGTTCCAGCAACATCTGCCTTAATGTTGCCTGAACCCAGGAAGAGCAGCTGCTGCCTTGGCAACAGCCAATTTAAAATATTACATTACATTTCATAACACATTCAGTGTGGCTTCTCAGGCCACTACTCAACTATCACATATCTACAAAATACATGTGTGTAGAGTGCATGTCTTTATCATGTGTGTCTGTGCCTTTGTGTGTGTCTTTTCACAGTACCCGCTGTTCCATAAGGTGTATATTTATCTGTTTTTAAAATCTGATTCTACTGCTTGCATCAGTTACCTGATGTTGAATAGAGTTCCATGTAGCCATGGCTCTATTTAATACTGTGTGCCTCCCATAGTCTTTTCTTGACTTGCGGATTGTGAAGATACCTTTGGTGGCATGTCTTGTAGGGTATGCATGGGTGTACGAGCTGTGTGCTAGTAGGTTAGACAGACACCTCGGTGCATTCACTTACAAAAACAAGTAGTGATGAAGTCAATCTCTTCTCCACTTTTAGCCATGACAGATTTACATGCATATTATTGTTAGCTCTACGTGTACATTTAAGGGCCAGCCGTGCTACCCTGTTCTAAGCCAGTTGTAGTTGGATTTCTCCCCATCTTAGCTACTGTCACGTGATGACTGCTATTTATCGACTAATTACCTACTACGTAAAAATTTTACTCAATTTAAATGAATCATGTAACAATTGTATCATTAGGAATTTGGGGCACCATGGGAAAAGTTTGTTTAATGAGTTACCGTCTCCCGAATTAAATCAAGAATATATAGATATCATATCAGTCACCAATTAATAATTTCCTCATATCAGTCTCATTCTGAACGTCGTTGACTTCGTGAGGCCCTTCTCCCCCGATTGCTCAATTTGGCTTGGCGGACAGCTCTAGGAAGAGTCTTGGACTTCCAAACTTCTTCCATTTAGGAATGATGGAATGCCACTGTGTTCTTGGGAACCTTCAATGCTGCAGAAATGTTTTGGTACCTGTAGTATCCTTAAAGGCTTCTTAGAATTACGACTCATGAGACTTACGTACGGTTTAGTCTTTAATTGTAACTTAGATTTTACATTATCTTATGCACCTGGCTTAAAACTACCTGAAGCTTTCTTAATCATGGTAATATAGGCAGACATAGGAAAGAGCTACGGATAGCGGAAAGCAAACCCCCGTCTTGAGTCAATACTGCCATCTATTGGTAAACATAAATATACCAGGTTACTACATTCCCCCCCTTTAAAGCTAATAACCCAATTTAATTCCTTTCTGAGCTATGCTATATTCTTATTTACATTTTTTCAAAAATGATCTCCTTTAGGATCTGAAAAAGTCTGGCGGACGTCTCTCTCTAATAGAGCGTCTCAGAGGTGGTGTAGCTGGTGCCTCCAGATCTTCACCCCTTGATGGTGAAACAAAGTCCTTTTGTGGAGACTTCACAGGAGGAGGTCGTCCCGGACTGGTGGTCTCAGGAAGTTGAGCATTGTTGGTCTCAGGTGGTTTGTCCAACTGCAACTGAGGAGGTCGTCCCGGACTGGTGGTCTCAGGAAGTTGAGCATTGTTGGTCTCAGGTGGTTTGTCCAACTGCAACTCTGGGGAACGTTCCAATGTCCTGTCCTGCTCGTTTAAGAATTGATCCAGATCTCCGGATGGAACTGGAATTCGAGCTCGGATCTGATCCACGTGTCTCCTTAGTCTTTGTCCACTTCCGATGATCACAGTATAAGATACTGGTCCTGAGCAATCCTCAATGGTAGCTGGAATCCATTTAGGACCAAACCCATAGTTTCTTGTATAGACATCATCTCCAGTTGAGAAACTTCTGAGTTTGGCTCGGGTATCATGATTCCATTTTTGATTCCATTGCTTTTGTTGTATTTTCATTTTCAGGTCTGGTCTGATGAGATCCAAGGTTGACCTTAACCTCCTTGACATCAACATTTCTGCAGGTGACAACCCAGTCGTAGCTTGAGGAGTAATCCTGTAGCTAAACAAGAATCTTGACACCTTTGTTTCAATGCTGGGCCCTTGCATCTTCCTCATCCCCTCCTTCAAGGTCTGAACTGCACGTTCTGCTAATCCGTTTGAAGATGGGTGAAAAGGGGCCGACGTTACATGCTGAATTCCATTTTGTTTCATGAAACTTGTGAATTCAGTGCTTGTAAAACAAGTAGCATTGTCACTAACCAACATTTGAGGCAATCCCATAACACTGAAGCTTTGTCTCAACTTCTCAATCGTAGCGTACGATGTTGACGTGTTCATGGGGTAAACATCCATCCACTTTGAATGAGAATCAATCAGCACAAGGAACATTTTTCCTAGGAAAGGTCCAGCGTAGTCCACATGTAGTCGTGTCCATGGTTTTTCTGGCCATTCCCATGGATGTAATGGCGCGGTGGGTGGTGACTTCCTGTTACTCTGACAATCTTCACACCGGCTAACCTCATTTTCCACATCGTGGTCCATCTTTGGCCACCAGACATATGACCTCGCTAGGCCTTTCATTCTCGACATACCTGGATGCGACTGATGCAACAACTTCAGTAGCAACCCCCGCCCTTGTGGTGGGATAACTACTCTTGAACCCCACAGAACACATCCATCTCGAACACTCAATGCCAAGCGGCGAGTGTAGTAAGGCATGATCTGAGGCTCTGTCACTGTAGGCCATCCTTTCAGGATAAATTCATGCACTTGTGATAACGTCACATCCTTTGAAGTCCATTGCCTGATTTGTGCTGTGTTCACTGGTGCATCATCCAACACGTCGATCATCAAAACCTGGTCATTTTCTTCTTCCTGACTGATGATTTCTGGAACAGGCAGCCTACTCAGAGCATCAGCATTCCCATGGTATCTACCTGGTTTGTAAATGATTCTGTACTCGTAGGCCCTGAGCCACACATTCCAACGTTGAACTCTTGGAGAGACCATTTGTGGTACTGGCTTTTGTTCATGGAACAGCGAGATCAGAGGTTTATGATCCGTCACAATAGTGAATGTTCTCCCGTACAAGTACTTGTGGAATCTCTGTATTCCGAATATGACAGCCAGTCCTTCCTTGTCCAGCTGAGAGTACTTTTTCTCCGCTGGCGACAACGTTCTTGACATGAACCCGATAGGTTTCTCGGCACCATTCTCCATCCGGTGGGATAGCACCGCCCCCACACCATACGCTGAGGCATCACACGATAAGATAAGATCTCTGTCTGCTGAGTAGTGGACTAGCACTTCAGCTGATTGCAGTAACACCTTTGACTTTGCAAAAGCTTCTTCCTGTCTTTCTGACCATTTCCAGGCCACATCCTTCCTTAGCAGTTGATGTAGAGGAGCTAAGAGGGTAGAGAGGTTCGGGAGGAAGCGATTATAATAATTCAGTAAGCCTAGATAGGCTTTCAGCTCTGTAACGTTTGTCGGAGCTGGAGCTTCCACAACAGCCCTCACTTTAGCTTTGACAGTGTGTAACCCCTTGGCATCCACCTTGTGACCCAGGTACTGCACTTCATCAGCTAACAGTGTACACTTGCTCCTCTTCAGCCGGAGACCGGCGTCCTCCATCCTCCTCAAAACTTCACCTAAGTTTCTGAGATGTTCCTCCTTCGTGACTCCCGTGACAAGAATGTCGTCGAGGTAAACTGCTACCTTGGGTATCCCCTGCAGAATTCCCTCCATAGTTCTTTGGAAGATAGCTGGTGCAGAAGACACCCCGAAAGGTAAGCGTTTATAGGTAAACATCCCTCTGTGGTTGTTTATGGTCAGGTACTTCTGTGAAGCTTTATCCATTAGCACTTGCTGATATGCGTGACTCATGTCCAGTTTTGTAAACTGTTGCCCTCCGGTTAACGTTGAAAGCAAATCCTCCACTTTGGGTATTGGGTACTGCTCCAGAGAGGAAACTCTATTTACAGTCAGCTTATAGTCACCGCATAATCTGATTGAACCATCTGGTTTTAGTATGGGAACAACTGGTGCTGCCCACTCAGAAAACTTGACAGGTACAATTATATCCTCTGCTAAGAGTCTGTCAATTTCCACATCCACTTTAGGCTTCATGGCATATGGAACTGATCTTGGCCTATAGAATCTGGGAGTAGCATCAGCAGCAACATGAATGGTAGCTTGGACCCCTTTTAATGTCCCTAGCTCTTCTTTGAAAACACACTCATGCTTTGAAAGCACCTGCTGTAGTGTCAATATCTCTGTGGTGACATGTTTGATTTCATCCCAGTTCAATTTTATTTCCTCCAACCACCCTCTTCCTAGTAAGCTGGGGCCAGTACCTTCCACTACTAAGAGAGGCAGATTTTTCTTTTGTCCATGATATTCCACTTGAACATCAGCAACTCCAATCACAGTGATCTTCTCCCCTGTGTACGTTTTGAGTTTAATGGGGGTGTCTCTCAGTTTAGGCACTTCAACGGTTTTCCACTTCCTATAGAATTGGGACCTGTTCATCAGAGTGACACTACATCCTGTGTCTAGTTCAAACGGTACCTTCAATCCATTTATTCCCATTTCCACAATGAAAGGCTCCACCTTCTTCATATTCGCCCCCTGTACACTGTACATTGAGAATGCTTGCTCTGCGTCTGCGCACTCACTTTCACTTTCTCTCACTTGATTAGAGCGGTAGCTAGAGCGTCTGGAGGTATTCGGTTTTCTGTCCGTCCTCTTTTCTGCAGCCCGTGGCTTTTTTTTATTGCGGCACGCCCTCGCAATGTGGCCTATTATCCCACAGGCATAACACTTTCCGTGTTTGAATTTACAGTCAACCGCTGCGTGTTTGCCTTTACACCGATAACAGTCTCTATTGGCTGCTGCACCACGGCTTTCTGTTCTTTGAAATTCTATGCGCTCAGCGTTGCTCTCTTTTATTGTATGGCACGCAGTTGCGCCCCTTGCCTGCAAATCCAGTGCATTTCTATTTGCGGACTCCATGGCCTGGGCCAGTTTGAGTGCATTCTCAAACGTGAGATTAGGCTCTGATAACAATCGTATTTGTATCCTGTCATCAAGAATCCCACACACCAGCCGATCGCGTAGCATTTGCGATAATGTATTCCCATAGTTACAGTCCAATGCTAGTTTTCTCAACTCAGCCACATATTCCCCCACTGATTCGATAGGTTTTCTCATGCGTGAATCAAACTTGAATCTTTGTACTATTTCACTGGGTTTGGGGTTGAAGTGATTTTTTAATAGCTCGACTAAATCTACGAATGACTTTTCTCCTGGTTTATCTGGGCTCAACAGGTTTCTCATTAAGCTGTACGTCTGTGCACCGACAACGCTTATGAGTATGGATTTCTGTTTAGCTGCATCAGTTATTTCATTAGCAGCAAAGAAATGTTCCATTATTTCACAGTACTCCTCCCATTCCTGATTTTTAGGATCAAATGGTGGTAGCGAGCCTATTGTTGCCAAAGCCATCTTTTCCGATTCTTTCTCCCCTCACACAGTCAATAATTTGTCCTACCCGTATCCAGGGAATCAATCCTTCAGAATCTTCCACCGTTCACTTGAGTCTCACCTCCCGCGTCGCACGCCAAACACTCCGTTAACTTCGTGGCAAAAAAATTCCAACGCAGTTCTCCATAGTTATCCTCATCGCCAAATATGTAGTATCCTTAAAGGCTTCTTAGAATTACGACTCATGAGACTTACGTACGGTTTAGTCTTTAATTGTAACTTAGATTTTACATTATCTTATGCACCTGGCTTAAAACTACCTGAAGCTTTCTTAATCATGGTAATATAGGCAGACATAGGAAAGAGCTACGGATAGCGGAAAGCAAACCCCCGTCTTGAGTCAATACTGCCATCTATTGGTAAACATAAATATACCAGGTTACTACAGTACCCTTTCCCAGATCTGTCTCTCGACTTTATCCTGTCTCGAAGCTCTATGGACAATTCCTTCAACCTCATGGCTTGGTTTTTGCTCTGACGTGCACTGTCAACAGTGGGACCTTATATAGACAGGTGTGTGCCTTTCCAAATCATGTCCAATCAATGGAATTTACCACAGGTGGACTCCAATCAAGTTGTAGAAACATCTCAATGATTATCAATGGAAACAGGCTGCACTTGAATCCTTTTGTAAATAAAGACATTCTAAACCTGTTTTTGCTTTATGGGGTATTGTGTGTTGATGTGGAAAATGTTTTATTTAATCTATTTTAGAATAAGGCTGTAACGGAACAAAATGTGGAAAAAGTTGAGGGGTCTGAATACTTTCCGAATGCACTGTATGTTGATTATGACGTTCCTTTAGCTAATATGGTGACAATGATTTAGGCCAATGGATCCCAACCTTTTTTGGCTACTGTACCACAAACCCAGAGTACCCCTGAAGTACCTCATGTTCATTTTACCAGTTAGCCTATGGTCTCATGGGTCTTTTCTAGTACTCCCTGTGGATAGGCCAAGTACCCCTGGTTGGAAAACACTGATGTGTGTAGCTGTTATGATATGGTTTGCAAAGTTTTTTTCGCCTAGTGACATACAGCTGATGTGTTGTGCATTGAAGTCCACAAGCGAAGGGGAAAGGTGAGAGGAGGAGAGTGCATAGATGCGAGAAGGAATACAACATGGCTGCTATGAAAGGGAACTGTGTTTACGTGTGATCACGGGTGTATTCATTCTGCTGATTCTGTTGAAAAACGTTTCTGAAATGGGGATAAACATCCCTGAATTTGTCCAATAGAAACTCTCGTTTGCACCTGTTGAACTAATGATTACACCCTAGATCAGCTAGATGCTGTCATGAGTGTGTCACTGTCTGTCACCTCATATTTTTCTCTCGACCTGTGTGCATTGTAAACATAGGCTAGGTTGTAGCAACCTTATGATGATGGGTATAGGGAAAATGTGAGTATCATGTAGTAGCCTAAACCTATCGATGTTGAACTGGGTGATTGGAATGACATTCATCCAATATGCTGTAATACAAATAAGGCCATACTTGTCAAAAAAAAAGTCCTTCCCTCGTCTTAAACGGGACCGACCACCACTGGCATGGCGTCATGTGGGCAAGTGGTGTGCTGATGTCAACATGATGGCTTTGGGGTTGTGGTATATGGGCAGGCATAAGCTACAGACAACGAACACAATTGCATTTTATCGATGGAAATTTGAATGCACAGCGATACCGTGATGAGATCCCAGAGGCTCATTGACGTGCCATTCATCCGCCACCATCACCTCATGTTTCAGCAGGATAATGAACGCTCCTGTGTCGCAAGGATCTGTACACAATTCCCAGAAGCTAAAAATATCTGTTCTTTCATGGCCTGCATATGCACCAGACATGTCACTCATTGATAATGTTTGGAATGCTCTGGACCGGCGTGTACGACAGCGTGTTCCAGTTCCCGCCAATATCCAGCAGCTTCGCATAGCCATTGAAGAGGAGTAGGACAACATTCCACAGACCACAATCAACAGCCTGATCAACTCTGTAAAGAAGATGTGTTGCGATGCATGAGGCAAATGGTGGTCACACGAGATACTTACTTGTTTTCTGATCCATGCCCTCTGCCTTTTTTTTAAGGTATCTGTGACCAACATATGCATATCTGTATTCCCAGTCATGTGCATTCCATAGATTAGGGCCTAACAACACTGAAGCATGCATGAGAGCACCAGCTGTTCCGGACAACTGTGTGGTCACGCTCTCCATAGCTTTAAACAGGTCAACATTCACAAGGCCGCAGAGCCAAACGGATTACCAGGAAGTGTACTCAGAGAAGGTGCGGACCAACTGGCAAGTTTATTCAGTGACATTTTCAACCTCTCCCTGACCGAGTTTGTAATACCTACATGTTTCAAGCAGACCACCATAGTCCCAGCGCTCAAGAAAGTGAAGGTAACCTGCCTAAATGACTACCACCCTATAGCACTTATGTCAGTAGCCATGAAAGGCTGGTCATGGCTCACGTCAACACCATCATCCCGGAAACCCTAGACCTACTCCAATTCACATACCGCCCCAAAAAATTCATAGATGACGCAATCTCAATTGGACTCTACCCTGCCCTTTCCCACCTGGACAAAAGGAACACCTATGTGAGAATGCTGTTCATTGACTACAGCTCAGCATTCAACACCATAGTTCCCACAAAGCTCATCACTAAGCTAAAGACCATGGGACTAAACACCTCCCTCTGTAACTGGATCCTGGACTTCCTGGAAGTGGTAAGGGTAGAAAACAGCACATCTGCCATGCTGATTCTATACACAGGGGCCCCGCGGGTGCATGCTTTGTCCCTTCCTGTACTCCCTGTTTACCCACGACTGTGTGGCCAAGCATGACTCCAACACCATCATTAAGTTTGCTGACGTCAACAGTGGTAGGCCTGATCACCGACAACGATGAGACAGCCTATAGGGTGGAGGTCAGAGACCTGGCAGTGTGGTGCCAGGACAATAACATCTCCCTTTACGTGAGCAAGGCAAAGGAGATGATCGTGGACTACAGTAAAAGGGGGGCCGAACATGCCCCCATTCACATCGAAGAGGCTGTAGTTGAGCGGGTTGAGAGTTTCAAGTTCCTTGGTGTCCACATCACCAACAAACTATCATGGTCCAAACTAGAGGTCGACCGATTAATCGGAATGGCCGATTAATTGGGCCGATACCAAGTTTTCATAACAATCGGAAATCGGTATTTTTGGGCGCCGATTTGCCGAATTTTTTTATTTATATATATATATATATTTTTTTTTTTTACACCTTTATTTAATCTTTATATAACTAGGCAAGTCAGTTAAGAACACATTCTTATTTTCAATGACGGCCTAGGCAGAACGACAGATTTTTAACCTTGTCAGCTCGGGGGATTCAATCTTGCAACCTTACAGTTAACTAGTCCAATGCTCTAACACCTGATTTCATTGCATTCCACGAAGAGCCTGCCTGTTAGCGAATGCAGTAAGCTAAGGTAAGTTGCTAGCTAGCATTAAACTTATCTTATAAAAAACAATCAATCAATGACTGTCATTGCTCCAATGTGTACTTAACCATAAACATCAATGCCTTTCTTAAAATCAATACACAAGTATATATTTTTAAACCTGCATATTTAGCTAAAAGAAATCCAGGTTAGCAGGCAATATTAACCAGGTGAAATTGTGTCATTTCTCTTGCGTTCATTGCACGCAGAGTCAGGGTATATGCAACAGTTTGGGCCGCCTGGCTCTTTGCGAACTAATTTGCCAGAATTTTACGTAATTATGACAACATTGAAGCAATGTAACAGGAATATTTAGACTCATGGATGCCACCCGTTAGATAAAATACGGAACGGAATAAACGTTTTGTTTTCGAGGTGATAGTTTCCGGATTAGTCAAAGGTATGTGGTTTAGAGAGAAATAGTCGACGCGTTATAATTCCTGTAATAACTGGCGGCTGTACTTGAAAGGAGTTCCTTCGTTATTTTACCGTTCATGTCTTCTATAGAGAATGTCTTGATCTACTTCAAATAAGGTCTGTGTTTCGTGCAGGCTTAAACCGCCTCAACGTTTTGATACCCGTGTAAATCTCACTAGGATAAGGTAACGTTTGTCAACATATTTTCATAAATCCACTCTACAAAAAAAATGATCTTCGCTTATATTTAGCCAATATTGATCAGAGTTACCTTGTCCTATGGATATCTACACAGTTATAAAATTGGCACGGTGGTGTAAGCCTACACGAAACACAGACCTTATTTTAAGTGAATCTAAAAATATCCTATGGAATAAATGAAGGAACCGCTTTTCAGATTTTGCTAGAAGGTGTCATGGGAATTATGACTCGCACTTTGGTTGTCAATTCTTACCATGCCCATTATTAAAATAGGATTTCCTGCATATAGAAATTAAAGTTGTTTTCGACACTCATGGTCACCACCTGCAGAACTACTCCTTTATTGGGGGTGTCTTGCTAATTGCCTATAATTTCCACCTTTTGTTTATACCATTTGCACAACAGCATGTGAAATTTATTGTCAATCAGTGTTGCTTCCTAAGTGGACAGTTTGATTTCACAGAAGTGTGATTGACTTGGAGTTACATTGTGTTGTTTAAGTGTTCCCTTTATTTTTTTGAGCAGTGTATATATGTATATACATATAAAAAAAAAAATTCAAATGAATCAGCCGATTAATCGGTATCGGCTTTTTTTGTCCTCCAATAATCGGTATCGGTGTTGAAAAATCATAATCGGTCGACCTCTAGTCCAAACACACCAAGAAAGTGGTGAAGAGGGAACAACAACGCCTTTTCCCCCTCAGGAGACTGAAAATATTTGGCATGGTTCCCCAGATCCTCAAAGTTATACTGCTGCACAATCGCGAGCATCCTGATCGTTTGCATCACCGCCTGGTACGGCAACTGCTCGGCATCCGACCGTAAAGCGATTCAGAGGGTAGTGCTTTACTCTACTCTTACATCATTTATTGTGTTTGAACGTTGTTGCAGACTTTAAATTACGGCCAACGCTGTTGTTGACAACTTTCATTGTCATTCTATTTACACAAACAAGACTTCTGAAATCCCAATTGGCTGATTTGACATAAAGTGAACTATAGCTTTGAGAATTGTTCCACGTCCGTGGAACTGTCACCAACCGCCAACTATCAATCACATACAGGCCTGTTTATGATACAAATGTTAAACAGATGTCAAGTGAGCATGGAAGCTGGAGGGGAAAATTGTCTACCAATAAAACGTGTTGGCAAAGAGATTCATATGTGAAACACTGGATGATCAGACCTCAATACAATAATAGCACAAGGTCGTGTATAAAGAGTACAACGTCATGGTATAAATTGTGTGAACATGTGCTTCAAAATGGGACTCAATCGTTCTCTGGCTTTCTCTTTGTCTTTCTCAATTATTATTTTTCTCTCTTTCTAACTCCGTGTCTATCTCTCTGTCACTCGCTCTTTCTTTTTCTCTCACTTTCACCTTCTCTCTTCCTGCCTCCACTGTGGGAGGAATAATGAAGGCAGACTGATGCATTTCGAAAAACTGGTTGGATGCACTGGTTCCATGTACTCTCCTGATTAGAATACTTTGATTCTCTGTCCCTATTGATCGTTTTTCTTTCCTCAGTTAATAGTTTCATGGATGTTGTTTATGCATAATTTGATTAAAAGGAGCCATAATATTCTCTGGTTTTGTTTGAGGGAACTATTTTACTTTTTACATTTTTTTAATCGAGTTGAGATTCACTGGGCTCTAAAAGCTATGACTGGAGAGATGAAGAGCGATGCCAGATCAACTGCACATCTTTAGGTTACGAATAAGGGTTATGGTTAGTGGAAAGTTAGTTGAAATGTCTACATCTACAAACCATATGTTTGGGACTAATAAAGTCTTACTTTTAAGTATATCTCTTTCTCCAGGTGAACTTGGGGAGCCATCAGTACCTGTTCACGGTGGACTTGAACCCATCTGATATGCCTAGTTTCTGCCTGCGTCACGACGTTGACGCCCTGCTGTGGCAGCCCCGCCCGGACCAGCCCAGCAATATGTGGGAACACATCGCAACCTTCAACGCCCTCGGTACGTGTATAAACTATTTAGATTAGTAATTATTAGTACTGGCAGTTCTGTCAACACCTCAGACACACCTCTTACAACGCTAAATCAGGGAAACAAATGTGTTTTCAGATGGCATCTTTGTGCTAGTCTCAGGACATTGCCTCAGACTGAGTTTATTTAACATGCTCAAAACACTCATGAAAATCGACCTCAAAAAGTGTGCTGGTGGCATATTTTTTTATATTAGAGCCAGTCACGAGAGTACGTTTAGGTATTTCAAGGACATGATTGTGATTGCTGGATGCCATTATTGCAATGTTCTCTTTGTGTGAAGAGGAGTGAGTGTAGACTACTATAGAAATGGCACAATAGTAATTAAAATCGAATCAAATTTGATTGGTCACATACACAGCCTCTAAGGTGCAGGGTTGAGTAACTGGGTGGTAGCCGGCTAGTGATGACTATTTAACAGTCTGATGGCCTTGAGATAGAAGCTCTCTTTCAGTCTCTCGGTCCCAGCTTTGATGCACCTGTACTGACCTCGCCTTCTGGATGGTAGCAGGGTGAACAGGCCGTGGCTCGGGTGGTTGATATCCTTGATTATATATTTGGCCTTCCTGTGACATCGGGTGCTGTAGGTGTCCCCGTGGAGAGTGTTGCAATTGCGGGTGGTGCAGTTGCCGTACCAGGCGGTGATACAGCCTGACAGGATGCTCTCAATTGTGCATCTGTAATAGTTTGTGAGGGTCATCGGGGCCAAGCCAAATTTCTTTAGCCACCTGAGTTTGAAGAGGCACTGTTGCGCCTTCTTCACCACAGTGTCTATGTGGTGGACCATTTCAGATTGTCAGTGATGTGTACGCTGAGGAACTTGAAGCTTTTCACCTTCTCCACTGTGGTCCCTTCGATGTGGATGGGGGCGTGCTCCCTCTGCTGTTTCTTGAAGTTCACGATCAGCTCCTTTGTTTTGTCGACTTTGGGGGAGATGTTATTTTCCTGGCACCACTCCGCCAGGGCCCTCATCTCCTCCCTGTATGCTGTCTCGTCATTGTTGGTAATCAGGCCTACTACTGTTGTATCGTCTGCAAATTTTACGATTTGAGTTGGAGTTGGACTGCATGGCCACGCAGTCATGGGTGAACAGAGCGTACAGGAGGGGGCTGAGCACGCACCGTTGTGTGGCCCCAGTGTTGAGGATCAGCGAAGTGGGGGTGTTGTGTCGTACATTCACCACCTGGGGGCGGCCCGTTAGGAAGTCCAGGAGCCAGTTGCACAGGGCGGGGTTCAGACCCTGGGCCCTGAACTTACGTGGTTGGTCTTCCCTTTGTAATCTTGTCTGTAGACTGCCACATACGTCTCGTGTCTGAGCCGTTGAATTGCGACTTCACTTTCTCTATACTGACTTTATGCCTGTTTGATTGCCTTACACAGTGACTAACTCCACTGTTTGTATTCAACCATATTCCCAGTCACCTTTCCATGGTTAAATGCAGTGGTTCATGCTTTTAGTTTTGCGTGAATACTGCCAACTATCCACGGTTTCTGGTTTGGGTAGGTTTTAATACTCCCAGTGGGAACAACATCCCCTATACACTTCCTGATGAACTCAGTCACCGTGTCCGTGTATACGTCAATTTTATTCTAAGAAGCTACCTGGAACATATTCCAGTCCGCGTGATCAAAACAATCTTGAAAAATAGATTCCCGATTGGTCAGACCTGCATTGAATAGACCTTATGATGGGCACTTCCTGTTTGAGTTTCTGCCTATAGGAATGGAGGAGCAAAATGGAGTAGTGATCTGATTTGCCGAAGGTAGGGTTGGGGAAGGCCTTGTAGGCATCCCGGAATGGGGAGTAACAGTGGCCAAGCTTTTTTTCAGGGTGAGCACTATAGTCAATGTGTTGATAGCACTTTGGTATCGTGTTCTTCAAATTTGCTTTGTAAAAATCCCCAGCTATAATAAATGCTGCCTAAATGCGGATATGTGGTTTCCAGTTTGCACAAAGTCCAGTGTAGTTCCTTGAGGGCTGTCGTGGTGAGTGGGAATATACAAGGCTGTAACTATAACCGAAGGGAATTCTCATCGGAGGTAATACGGTCGACATTTGATTGTGAGGTTAAAAAAAGGACTTGAGTTTCTGTACGTTATCACAATCGCACCATGAATAGTTAATCATGAAACATACAGCACCGCCTTTCTTCTTCCTGGAGAGTTCTTTATTCCTGTCTGCGCGATGTACTGAACACCGCTGGCTGTACAAACGTACTTTATTGTCCAGAGACTGAACATTAGCGAGTAATATACTCTGAAGCGGTGGATGGTGTGCAAGTCTCCTGAGTCGGACTAGAAGTCCACTCCGAATACCTCTTTTCCGCCGGTGGCGTCTTGGTGCAGCCTCTGGGATATGTTCAATTGCACTGGGGGGTACGAACAAAGGATCCAATTCGGGAAATTTTTATTGCTGGTCGTAATGCTGGTGAGTTACCACCGCTCTGATATCCAAAAGTTCTTTCCGGCTGTATGTAATAACAAACAAAAAAACGTTCTGGGCTAATAATGTAAGAAAAACACACAAAAATGGAAATGATTGCAAAGTTGCATAGGAGCAAGAAGCAGAGCTGCCATGTCTTTCATCGCCATCTTGAGCTAGTTCAATGCTAATTCCCGAGTGGCTGATGTTTGTCACAACAAGCCCTGTGTTTCTCAGTGTCTTTGGAGATGAGTTCAAGGTATTCTACCAACGTGACACGAGGTGCAACCAAATTTATTACATTTTTTTTCCAACTTACTCATTGTCTTTCTCGTTTTTGGATCTCCTAGGCTACGTCCAGGCGTCGAAACGTGACAAGAAATTTGCCACCTGCCCCCCAAACTTCTCCTACGCAGCCTTGGGGGAGTGTCTTCGCCGGGTGTTCATCTACCGGCAGCCGTCGCCGGTGGACACAGTCCTGTTCAACAGGATGCAGGGTCGTCAGGTGGGCCTGGTCGCTAAGCAACAGGTGGCCAGCCTGGAGTCAAACAACATTGTCCTAGGCTTCAGAGCCACCAATGAGAGACTGTTCGTCCTGACCTCAAACAACCTATTTGTTCTGAAGATCAACAATTAGATCTGGGACTACTTTTATGGCCAGTTTTACAGACACATCCGGGAGGGAGAATCCCCATTGAGATAGCATTTTAGTCCAGGACTAAGCTTAATCTGTGTCAGGGAATCTGCCCCTTAGAATATTTCCATCCACCATACACACTGTCTACCCCTGAGACAGAGCTATACCATTCCACAAAGTAAAAGGAGTGTATCTGGAACCTACAGTAAGTGTGGTAGTGTAATGTCATTTGTGGTAGGGGTTTGATCTGTCAGCAATATGTCTACACTTTCAAATGTCTGTCTTCATATTTGTATGTTATTCTGTGAATATCCTACTGGTGTTGACACTGTATAGGAGCCCAAATGTAGTATGATTCATGTTCTCACAGTAAATGATGCCCTCAGAAGCTGACCAATAGAAGCAGAATGTAATGAAAATATTCCAATAAAACCAAACAACGATATAATTGTTTTGTTGTCAAAAAGAGTTTTGTGCCTTTATACCTGGGCTGTCAAACTCAATTCCTGGAGGGCCATGTGTCTGCAGATATTTGTTATTTCCTTTCAATTCGTGTCCAATTTAAGAACCAGCTATGGGGAGTTTATATCTAATCAATTACCTTAATTGATCAATCAAGAACAAGGAAGGAGTGGGCAGCTGGGAAGCCTTGTGATGTCAGAAAATGAGTCCCAAATGGCACCCTATTTATTCCCTTTATAGTGCACTACTTTTGACCATGCCCCGTAGGCACGTATCCAGAACTCTGAGCACAGGAACTCACGAAAGCTCCATCTACATTTTGCTAAAATTATAGAAGTGCAGTTAGTAAATGACAAAGAAGCATGTGAACTCAAGCCCAAAATGTGTCATCATATCCACCTGTGCTTTTTTGTTTACTCCTTTCCTATTTTGACATGACAAGAGAAGGATAAATTGAAAAAGTATTGCTTGCGTAATGGTGATATCAATATACGGTGTGCCCATATACACTCAGTGGGCAGTTTATTAGGTACACCACCCTGTTCACAAATGGTTCACCCCTACAGACAGTGAGTCACGTGGCTTGCTATATAAAGCAGGCTTCAGGGCATTCAGTTACTGTTCGATTGAACATTAAAATAGGCAAAACAAGTGACCTAAGCAACTTTGAGGATGGTTTGATTGTCGGTGCCAAGTGCGCTGGTTCCAGTATCTCAGAAACGACCGTCCTCCTGGGCTTTTCACGCACGACAGTGTGTTAGGTTCACTGAGAATGATGTGGCAAATAAAACATCCAGTCAGAGGCTGTCCTGTGGGCGAAAAAGGCTTGTGATGAGAGTTCGAAGGAGAATGGCAAGATTCGTGCAAGCTAACAGGCGGGCTACAAACAGGCAAATAACGGCGCAATACAACAGTGGTGTGCAGAACAGCATCAGTAAGTTTATATAGGATGGCTTCTGTCAAACTATCAATCATATCTTGTTATTTATGAGGGGGGGCGGGACTTCCGCCAAGGATTTGAATATCATATGGAAATATCATCGTGGGTGTGATATTTACATATTTATTCCGGGACAATATGGACCGTCCGGATGTTTGGCAAATGTTTGCTCGCAGAGGACTATAGAGGAGAAGTGGCTACTCTTAGCAAACAAGTAGCAAACTTACACAAGCTACTGGGGAATCCACTTCCGTCTCTTTTCTCTTCTACTCAGGTAGCTGAACGCCGATCTCACCTGATAATGGGAGTGCCGCTGCCGCATCGTCTCTCCCATAACCGACTTGCCAGTGCTCTGCAGGGATCCCTCCCTGAAGGGGTCTCCCCCTTCCCTGGAAAATGGAATCCTTTTTGATGAGTTAGTGGATGTTCCTATTCTTGACCCTGCCAACCAGCCATGGCAGCACATCACTCACCATAGAAGTCAAAAGCAGCAGCCTTTGGCAATTGGGGCCTCCTTGGCAGTGGGGAGCCCGGACAGGATACAGACTTCAAACAGCTTCGCCGCCCTGGATACAGAGGTTCCGGTGCCTTCACCCCTGGGGGCTTCCGCGTTGGGTTCGGATGCTTCCCTGTTGCTTCTATGGTGAATGAGGCTTTGTTGGTTATGGGAGTGTGCCAAGAGTTGCAGGTGTGCGAGATTCCGTCTCTCGCAGGTCCTCGACGGGTCTCCCGAATCATCATGCCAGGCGTGGGAATGGGCAGATTTCCTCTTTCCTCTCGCCGGCCGTTGTCTTAAGCAGCTCTATGGTAAGAAACGTCTCGGTTTCTGGAGCAAAAGCCCTGTGCTACCCCGAGGCTTGAGTACAGGATATTACTAGACTGCTCCCCACTGTTCTACGTCAGCACACGTAAATTGATCCTGTTGTAGTCCATGTGGGATTTAATGACATTAGGAATGGCAGCTCTGAATGGCTGAAACAGGACTTTGAAGAATTGATTGGGTCTCTGCTGGATAACTAAAAACGTCCTATCATTTCTGGCCCTGTGCCCTCGCTGGCCCTGTGCCCTGGCTAGCTCATCCAGTTCTATTGACTCTTGTGTCACCATGGATACTCCTGATGTTTTCAAATCTCGCAGAGGGCTTGGACTGTTCCATTAAATGTGCGAAGCCTAATGTCTAAACTGGACTTTCTGGATGTTTGGGTGCATGACACTAGGCCAGACGTTCTGGTTATCTCAGAGACCTGGCTGAATAATTTGATTATGGATAAGGACGTTGCCATTTAGTTTATGTGATAGCAACCCCTCCCTCTTTTTAAAGTTTATTTATGTAAGACCTGCTTTCTTAGCATCTCTGCCCCCAAAATATTTGACCTGTTGGTTATAAAGTTTCCATAAGCCAAAATATGCATTTATTAATTGCTGCAGTCTACCGCCACTTTGGCGGAAGCTGTTGGTATTATTTATGATTATTTAAAACCCCTTCTGGTAACTGAACTGATTGTGTTAGATCTCAATCTTGACTGGCATACACATGCCACAGATCAGTTTAAGAATATCTGTCTTGAGTTCAACTTGACTCAGCTGATAATGAAACCCACTTGGATGACTGTAAAATACCTAGTAAACTCCTCCGTCCCCATAAATATTTGGCTAGTGGTGCTTTTGCAAATGATATCAGTGAACACTGCCCAATTGCTTGCATTACAGATACGCAATTGAAAAACTCTGACCCTTGTATAATTGTGAAGATACATTTTTTAAAGTTCTAACCCCGATGTATTCCTTCATGAACTACAGTACCAGTCAAAACTTTGGACACACCTACTCATTCCAGGTTTTTGTTTGTTTTGTTTTGACTATTTTCTACATTGTAGAATAATAGTGAAGCCATCAAAACTATGGAATCATTTAGTAAGCAAAAAAGTGTTAAACAAATCAAAATATATTTTAGATTCTTCATCGTGGCCACCCTTTGCCTTGATGAAGCTTTGCACATTCTTGGCCTTCTCTCAACCAGCTTCATGGGGTAGTCACCTGTAATGCATTTCATTTAACAGATGTGACTTGTTAAAAGTTAATTTGTGGAATTTCTTTATTTCTAAATGCATTTGTGCCAATCAGTTGTAGGGGTGGTATACAGATGGTATACAGCCCTATTTGGTTAAAGACCAAGTCCATATTATGGCAAGAACAGCTCAAATAAGCAAAGAGAAACAACAGGCCATCATTACATGAAGGTCAGTAAATCCAGAAGAAATTCAATAACTTTTTCAAGAAATTCAAGTACAGTCGCAAAAACTATCAAGCGCTGTGATGAAACTGGCTCTCATGAGGACCGCCACAGGAAAGGAAGACCCAGAGTTACCTATGCTGCAGAGGATAAGTTCATTAGAGTTAACTGCACCTCAGATTAAGGCCCAAATCAATGCTTCACAGAGTTCAGGTAACAGATATCTCAACATCAACTGTTCAGAGGAGACTGCGTGAATCAGGACTTCATGGTCAAATTGCTGCAAAAAAAACACTACTAAAGGACACCAATAAGAAGAAGAGACTTGCTTGGGCCAAGAAACACGAGCAATGGACGTTAGACAGGTGGAAATCTGTCCTTTGGTCTGATGAGTGAAAATGTTAGATTTTTGGTTCCTATCGCCGTGTCTGTTGTTAGACGCAGAGTAGGTGAATGGATGAATGGATGATCTCCGCATGTGTGGTTCCCACCATGAAGCAGGTGTGATGGTGCTTTGCTGGTGACACTGTTTGTGATTTATTTAGAATGCAAGGCACACTTAACCAGCATGGCTACCACAGCATTCTGCAGCGATGCGCCATCCCATCTGGTTTGCGCTTAGTCGGACTATCATATGTTTTTCAACAGGACGATGACCCAAAACACACATCCAGGCTGTGTAAGGACTCCAAGGAGTGTGATGGAGGGCTGCATCAGATTACCTGACCTCAACAAGGTTGAGATGGTTTGGGATGAGTTGGACCGCAGAGTGAAGGAAAAGCAGCCAACAAGTACTCAGCATATGTGGGAACTCCTTCAAGACTGTATGAAAAGCATTCCTCAAGGAGCTGGTTGAGAGAGTGCCAAGAGTGTGCAAAGCTGTCATCAAGGCAAAGGGTGGCTACTTTGAGGAATGTGAAATATATTTTGATTTGTTTAACACTTTTTTGGGCCCTACATGGTTCCATATGTGTTATTTCATAATTTTTATGTCTTCACTATTATTATACAATGTATACCATTTTTTTTAAATAAAGAAAAACTCTGGAATGAGGATGTGTGGAACAGGTCAGTACCTCCAGGAGTAACTGTCAGTTGGCTTTTCATATCCTAGCATTCAGAGGTCGAGACAGCAGAGAGAGAGTCGAAAACAGCAGGTCCGGGCACACGGTAGCATGTCCGGTGAACAGGTCAGGGTTCCATAGCCACAGGCAGAACAGTTGAAACTGGAGCAGCAGCACGACCAGGTGGGCTGGGGACAGCCCGGTGGTAGAAACATATTGTGTATGTTTTTTCGCGTTATCTGTAAGTTATTTAGTACATAATGTTTCTACCACCGAAAATAGCTGCTAGATATCAGGCCAGCGATTACTCACCCCATACTGGAGGAATACTTTTTCTTCAATTAGTCAGACAGGAAGGACTTACATCAGACACACAACAAGACCCTCATTCCCGTAATTCGCAGGAGAAAGTGACGGAGGTATCATGGACAAAGATCCGGGTGCCTTGTTAAGATCTGACGCCGAGAGGGTAATCTACCTTCACCATCGGTACTATTAGCCAACATTACAATCAATCGATAATAAAATAGACAAACTACGATCACCTATATCCTACCAACGGGACATTAAAAATGGTAATATCTTATGTTTCACCGAGTCGTGGCTGATCGGCGACATAATTAACATACAGCTGGACGGGTTTTAATATTTTTCGGCAGGATAGAACAGGCGGCCTCTGGTAAGACGGGGTGGCGGTCTATGTATATTTGTAAACGAGCTGGTGCACGAAATCTAAGGAAGTCTTGAGGTTTTGCTTACCTGAGGTAGAGTATCATGATAAGCTATAGACCACACTATTTACCAAGAGAGTTCTGTATTTTTCGGAGCGGTCTACATTCCACCACAAACCAATGCTGGCACTAAGACCACACTCAATGAGAGACGGCGCTCCTAGGGGCCGGAAAACTCAAACCTAATTTCTACCAGCATGTTAAATCTTGCAGCCAGAGGGGAAAACTCTAGACCACCTTTACTCCACACACAGAGACGTGTACAAAGCTGTCCCTTGCCCTCCATTTAGAAAATCTGACCATAGTTCTATCCTACTGATTCGTGCTTGCAAACAAAAACTAAAGCAGGAAGCACCCATGACTCGGTCAATAAGAAAGTGGTCAGATGAAGCAGATGCTAAGCTACAGGACTGTTTTGCTAGCACAGACTGGAAAATGTTCCGGGATTCTTCCGATTCCATCGAGGAGTACACCGCATCAGTCATTGGCTTCATCAATATGTACATCGATGACGTTGTCTCCACAATGACCGTACTACGTACATACCCAAACCAGAAGCCATGGATTACAGGCAACATTCGCACTGAGCTAAAGGGTAGAGCTGCCGTTTTCAAGGAGCGGGACTCTAATCCGGAAGCTTATAAGAAATCCTGCTATGCCCTCTGACGAACCATCGAACAGGCAAAGCGTCAATACAGGACTAAGATTGAATCGTACTACACCGTCTCCGATGCTCGTCGGATGTGGCAGGGATTGCAAACTATTACAGACTACAAAGGGAGGCACAGCCGCTAGCTGCCCAGTGACACAAGCCTACCAGACGAGCTAAATTACTTCTATGCTCGCTTCGAGGCAAGTAACACTGAACACTGTTCCTGGACGACTGTGTGATCTCCATAGCCGATGTGAGTAAGACCTTTAAACAGGTTAACATTCACAAGGTAGCAGGGCCAGACGGACTACCAGGACATGTACTCTGAGCATGTGTTGACCAACTGGCAAGTGTCTTCACTGACATTTTCAACCTGTCCCTGACTATGTATTACCAACATGTTTAAAACAGACCACCATAGACCCTGTGCACAAAAACACTAAGGTAACTTGCCTAAATAACTACCGACCCGTAGCACTCGCGTCTGCAGCCATGAAGTGCTTTGAAATGCTGGTCTTGGCCCACATCAACACCATTATCTCAGAAACCCTAGACCCACTCCAATTTGCATACCGCCCAAACAGATCCACAGATGATGCAATCTCTATTGCACTCAACACTGCCTTTTCCCACCTGAACAAAAGGAACACCTATGTGAGAATGCTATTCATTGACTACAGCTCTGCATTCAACACCATAGTGCCCTCTAAGCTCATCACTAAGCTAAGGACCTGGGACTAAACACCTCCCTCTGCAACTGGATCCTGGACTTCCTGACGGGCCGCCCCCAGGTGGTAAGGGTAGGTAACAACACATCCGCCACGCTCATCCTCAACACGGGGGCCCCTCCGGGTTGCGTCCTCAGTCCCCTCCTGTACTCCCTGTTCACTCATGACTGCATGGCCAGGCACGACCATCATCAAGTTTGCCGATGACACAACAGTGGTAGGCCTGATCATCAACAACAATGAGACAGCCTATAGGGAGGAGGTCAGAGACCTATCTGTGTGGTGCCAGGACAACAACCTCTCCCTCAATGTGATCAAGACAAAGGAGATGATTGTGGACTACAGCAAAAGGAGGACCGAGCACACCCCCGTTCTCATTGACAGGGCTGCAGTGGAGCAGGTTGATAACTTCAAGTTCCTTGGTGTCCACATCACCAACAAACTAACATGGTCCAAGCACACCAAGACAGTTGTGAAGAGGGCACGACAAAGCCTCAGGAGACTGAAAATAGTTGTCATGGGTCCTTAGATCCTCAAAGGGTTCTACAGCTGTACCATCGAGAGCATCCTGACTGGTTGCATCACTGCCTTCTATGGCAACTGCTCAGCCTCTGACCGCAAGGCAATATAGATCGTAGTGCGTATGGCCCAGTACATCACTGGAGCCAAGCTTCCCGCTATCCAGGACCTCTATACCAGGCGGTGTCGGAGGAACGCCCTAAAAGACTCCAGCCACCCTGTATATAGACTATTTTTTCTGATACCGCATGGCAAGCGGTACCGGAGTGCCAAGTCTAGGTCCAAAAGGCTTCTTAACAGCTTCTACCCCAATTCATAAGACTCCTGAACAGCTAATCAAAGGGCTACACAGACCCTTCTTTGACGCTGCTGCTACTCTGTTTATTGACTATACATGGTCACTTTAACTCTATCTACATGTACATATTTCCTAAATTACCTTGACTAACCGGTGCCCCAGCACATTGACTCTGTACTGGTACCCCCTGTATATAGCCTCGCTATTGTTATTTCACTGCTGCTGTTTAAATATTTATAACCTTTTTTTTTTTTTTTTTTTTTTTTTACACTTTTCTTGTTAACGTCTTAAAGTAAGTATTTGACTGTAAGGTTGTATTCGGCCCATGTGAAATTGTTTCTTTGATTTGAGTAATATGGTACGTTTTTGGGGTTTTGTCAAGATTCTTACAGCCGTGTTTAGCACTAACTGAAGTTTATTTAGTGCTTTACCGGGTAGCCGGAGAGTGGAGCATTGCAGTAGTCTAATCTAGAAGTGACAAAAGCATGGATTAGCTTTTCTGCACCATTTTTGGACAGAACATTTTAGATTTTTGCAATGTTACGAGGATGGAGAAAAGCTGTCCTTGAAATATTCTTGATATGTTCGTCAAAAGAGAGATCAGGGTCCAGAGTAACGCTGAGGTCCTTCAGTTTTATTTGAGATGACTGTACAACCATCAAGATTAATTTTCAGACGCAACAGCAGATCACTTTGTTTCTTGGGACCTAGAACTAGCGTCTATGTTTTTTTAGAATTTAAAAGTTAAACACTTGCCGCCATCCACTTCCTTATGTCTGAAACACAGGCTTCCAGGGTAGGCAATTTTGGGGCTTCACCATGTTTCATCTTTTTCAAGCCAACTTTGCTCCTCTTTTAACCCGTACTAAGGACGATTTGGAACGCTGGTCTTTGCTACAACTCTCCTTAGTCGCAATAATTAATTATATTAAAATGAATACTCTCCCAAAATTCTTATCTCTATCAGTGACTTCCGATTTTTCTTCCCAATACATTTTTTTAAAAGATCGACGGCCTAATACTACCCTTTATATGGGACAAAAAGCCCCCCAGGATGCGAAAACAGCTTTTGCAGTGGCCCAAACCAGACGGCGTACCTCTACCGGATTTCAGAATCTATTATTGGACCGCCACTGTGAGGACACAATGCAGTTGACGACAACATGTTATCCTTCTTCCTCTTGCTGGGGGTACACTCCTATCTTGTGGAACCTATGTACCTGGAATCATTAATGACAAAATAACTTCCAGAAACACAACAAATTTACAGTCTTAAATGACACAATGAGACAACAACAAATAAGTGCATAGGGCCTATCATATCCCTAAGCTAGAAATGCAGAAATCTTTTTAGAGGAAAACATAATAAAACTTACCAGCTTGTTTTCTGCATTAATCAAGGTTGCATATCTTCCATGTTTCATTGTCTTATTTGCCCATTAATCTGTTGCCTTCATTTTTTGGGCCTCTAACTTGACCTTTAGCTGTATTGTTGCACCACAGAACTTGCACTTCTTTGATGCTACTCCTATTGATGTGTTACAACTAGGACACAGCTTACGGCTGGAGCCAGGAGCCATTCTGCATGAAAGGTGGATACGAAAGTGTCAGAAAGAATAGCCCCATACACATAACTTTGACTGATGGAATGCACCAGGGAGGTCCACTCTGGCATGGGGCTTGAATTGACAAGGAGAACTAGAGATTGTGAGATAACTATACTAACAATAGCAATTAATAAAGAGAGTTTGGCCAACTAAGGAGCTCACGTTGACTTCGCATTAAACATCAAGCCCTGACTCTTCTCAAACCCACTAAAGAAGTGCTGTGTGTGTGTTTGAAGGTGACATGACATGTGTTTCAATGACTCAATCATATGGGTCAGATCTGATAATGGACCTCGCCTAGTACTAAAACTAAGCCTGAGGCTTTAACATGCCACACTGTAACGTAATGTGTCATACTAACTGTTGACTACTATTGTAACCTAGATGTAGGCTACCTGCCATAGCCTCAGGTGCACAGTGCAATGAGTGTCGTTAGTTGACAGGTGAAACAATACCTGGGCCAGTGGGATTTGGTTACTTATTTTAAGATACAATTTTTGAATAATCTCTTCCAGTTGGTTTGCATTTTTAAACTAAAACCTGGTTTGTTTTTGAAAACACAAGAAATGGAAAGAAAGCTGAATTAAGAGAAAAAGTTTTCACTTACTTAAAATGCAGCCAGAGGACAGATCAAGTAGATCTGTATCAAGAGGATGGATAGAAAGAAAGAGAGAGAGATAGAGAGACTAAAGATGTCAGCCGTAGGTCTAAGTGGTCTGAATAGAAGGGGGTCTTTATTTGAAGCTGCAAAGTAAAGAGAATAGAACAAGTTTAGAATTGTATTTCACCGCTGTATATGTAGGATACTTATTTTAAAAAATTAACTGAGCATTAAAATGTACTGAATTTGTAAGTGAAAAACGACAAGTGGTGTACAAAAATGTAAAGAAGGATGGATAACAAGATGACCATTGGATAGATACATATACACATGTGGATGGGAGCATTGCTGTCTGGTGGTACCAATTCATCCATTGTTTGGAATTGTTTTCTCCACAAGATCTAAAAGTGTCTTTAGAAAGGCTTTGCAAAGACAAGTTGAACTAGCTCTATTAGACAAGGTGTCAAACTCATTCCACAGAGGACGGAGTGTCTGTGGGTTTTTGGTTTTCATATCAATTAACACCTGGACAACCTAACCAGGTGAGGGGAGTTCCTTAGTCATATGTGACCTTCCTTTATCATTCAAGGGTTGAGCAAAAACATGCAGACACTCGAACCTCCCATGGTAGGAGTTTGAGACATGTGGATTAAAGTAATTAACCACTCAAACTAGTTTAATCAGGTGTGTAGATGTTGCCCAGAACAAAACCCTGCGCCCACCATGAAACTCCAGACTGTAGCCTAGCTCGCTAGCTAGCTGAAACTGTTGAGTTGGCCTATAGCTAAGATTTTCATTGAAAACCTTGACAGATCAGTGAAAATGCATAGTGGTTTGAGAAATGTCGTAAAAAGCAATAAATCAATCTCCATAACATTACATGTTAACGATTACAATCATATTGTTTTACTGCATACTTCACTTACTGGGAAAGAGAATGATCGCATGGGAGGATCAGGTACGTTCCAAGTTGCCTTCTTTGTTGAAGTCATGATGCGCATTTGTGTTGTAGGTCAACATACACAGATTCTGCACAGAATAAGAATATACATTCAAACTGCCTGGAAAAGTGTTTCTTAGATCTCCCGCAAGGGTTTTGATCGGCCAACATATCTTTTCTGACTGCAATGAGCGCAACACCCAAAAATATTAAGTGAAATCAAGCATAGAAAACAGTATTTGCCATTGATAATATATTTAAATGTTCCCTGGCAAAGAACCCAAAGAGTGCAATTACTTGGAGTAATCTCTGAACGCTTTCAAAATGCCTACCTGTTGAATAATATCCTCTTGTCTGCAGCAAAAAAATGGGAGTGGAAGTGGAGTGGAGTGGAAGATTAAATACATTTCTTTCAATAGAAAAATCACACATAAAATAAATCTGAAGACAGATGTAGGCTAAAAATTGGATGTAGGCTAAACATTGGAACCTCTCCAATATTATTCTGTAGACATGACTTTTGTTAATATTAATGTTGATGTTATATTTAATTTTTTGCATTTATTTC
This sequence comes from Salvelinus alpinus, assembly GCF_045679555.1. NCBI lineage: Eukaryota > Metazoa > Chordata > Actinopteri > Salmoniformes > Salmonidae > Salvelinus > Salvelinus alpinus. Next base: position 47,562,960 of record NC_092114.1, on the reverse strand, counting down.
CTTATTACTTTTTTTACTTTAGTTTCTTAATTATTTAGTTATATTGTTTGTTCAATAGCCTGTATCTCAGACGACCAGAACCTTAATAATAATTCCCATACCTACGTCACAAACAATAATTAGACTAGTTGTGTCACGACTTCCACCGAAGGTGGCTCCCCTGCCTGTTCGGGCGGTGCTCGGCGGGCGTCGTCGCCGGTCTACTAGCCGCCACCAATCCCTTTTTCCTATTCTGTTAGTTTAGTCTTATTAGTTGCACCTGTTCCTTTTTGTGTTTCTTGATTTTGGTCTATTTAAGCCTGTTAGGCCCGCTTAGGTTTGTGCGGGATTATTTTGTGTTCTCTGTCGATTGTGGATGGTTTTTGTTCTCTGGATCGTTTGCCCTGTGTTCTGGGTTGGTCAGTGTGTATGCGCCCTGTGTTTGGCGTGACCGTTTTTTCCGGAGAATTAAATTATACAAATCATTGAACCCTCTGCTCTCTGCGCCTGACTCCTACCTTCCACTCCTAGTAACCCGTGACAAGTTGACTGCACCGACACATAGTAGGATACTGACACTCACTCCGCGGTGGTCGTGAATGGGTATGAGGGCTGGACACGCCGCGACCCAGGCCCTACAGTTGTTTATTACACATGCTAATGCCTCGTTCAGGTGCTATCGGAGTTCTCCGAAATTCCTAGTTCCGTCTGGGAAGTTTCATTTGAATGACCCTCAAATTATAGCCTATCACCCCCATCCTCTGTGAACTCCGCTGTCTCCCACCGCATTAATTACAAGATCCTCCTGACCTAAAAACTCTCTCCTACCAGCCCTCATGCTCTCTCTGCTCAACCACAGTTGGCCACCTTGTCATCCCCAGGTCCAAGCTCCAGAGTTTCAGTGACAGGGCCTTCTCCAGGGTTGCTCCTAGGTTCTGGAACTCACTCCCTCCAGCCATTTGTGACTCTGAGTCCATCATCATCTTTCAGTCCCGCCTAAAAACCCACCTCTTCACCATGGCCTACCCTTACCTCCCCGCCACCATTCCCACACACCCCTCTTCTGTTTCACACACTCGCACACAACTCACACATACGCGCAACACCTGCTCACTCACTCACCTGCTGTCTCACTCACATACTCACACATCACACCCTTTCCTTGAGCCCTTCTTTCCTCTATTTAGCCCCGTTTATACCTGGTTCTAACATGCATTATATGTCCTGATCTTGTCCACAGTCTGATTGTTCCCACATTTTCAGACAGGTGTAGACGATTAAAAGAAGCATTGTGATCAGATGTTCCTGATCACATCTGGAGTTGACAGTGAAACCATTTAAATCATCCTGCCTTCTAAAATCATTGACTGGTGGCACCATTGACTTATGGAATATATATGTCTTAAAATAAATAAATAAGTATAATTTTGAAAGAAAATCTGTCAAAGAATTAGCATACAAGGCGGGACCAGTAAATCTGTTCACAATGCGGACACAGTGGATGAAGGCGCATGTGCAGACGCATTTCTAAAAATGTGGGCACAATCAGAATGTGGACAAGATCAGGACAAAGGACGCATGTTTGCGCCAAAGTATTTTGTTTAATGTTTTTCTTCCTTTTGTTTAGTCTGCTGTTGTTTAGTTATATTATTGATTGTTTGTTAGTTTCTACAATTATAAAGCTATGTATGTTTCATGTATAATTATTGTTATTATTAAAGTAGAGGAGTTAGTTCAGGCAAACAACAGTTCAACACATTCTTTTCACATATCCTGTGTAGAAGTTTATTTATAAACTGGGTGGTTCCAGCCCTGAATGCTGATTCTCTGAAAGCCTTGGTATATCAGACCGTATGACAGAACATTTATTTTTACTGCTCTAATTACATTGGTAACCAGTTTATAATAGCAATAAGGCACCTCGGGGGTTTGTGGTATATGGCCAATATACCATGGTTAAGGGCTTTATCCAGGCACTCCGCATTGCGTCATGCAGAAGAACAGCCCTTAGCCGTGGTATATTGCCGTATACCACACCTCCTCTGGTCTTATTGCTTAAATATACATGCTCACCTCTGCCAATTGGAAACTGTTGCCCACTTGTCTGTCCCATTTCCTTAATATGTTCTATTTCGCAGTGGCAATCAACACCCATGCCCACACATTACAACCCTCCAACCAGGTGTATAGAATTGAGCACACAGCCATGACATCTCCATAGACAAACGTAGGCAGTAGAATTACCTTACTGAAGAGCTAAGTGACTTTTAACGACTTTTTCCAAAAAGTCAGTTTGTCAATTTTCTGCCCTGCCCACAGTACTGTTACTGTGAAGTGTGAACATCTTCGAGCAACAACAGCTCTGAAGTGGTAGGCCACACAAGCGCTTTTATTTTTTTAATTTAACCTTTATTTAACTAGGCAAGTCAGTTAAGAACAAATTCTTATTTACAATGGCGGCCTACCAAAAGGCAAAAGGTGTCTTGCGGGGATGGGGCTGGGATTAAACATACAGTACAAATAAATGAAATAAAAATATAGGACAAAATACACATCACGACGAGAGAGACAACAGTACATAAAGAGAGACCTAAGACGACAACATAGCATGGCAGCAACACAACATGGAAGCAATACAACATGACAACAACATGGTAGCAACACAACATGGTAGCAGCACAACATGGCAGCAGCACAACATGGTAGCAGCACAAAATAGGGTACAAACATTGTTGGGCACAGACAACAGCACAAAGGGCAAGAAGGTAGAGACAACAATACATCACACAAAGCAGCCACAACTGTCAGTAAGAGTGTCCATGATTGAGTCTTTGAATGAAGAGATTGAGATAAAACTGTCCAGTTTGAATGTTTGTTGCCTTTAACAGAATGTGACTGGTAGAATGGGTGTTGTATGTGGAGGATGTGGGCTGCAGTAGATATCTAAGATAGGGGGGAGTGAGGCCTAAGAGGGTTTTATAAATAAGCATCAAACAGTGGGTCTTGCAACAGGTATACAGAGATTACCAGTTTACAGAGGAGTATAGAGTGTAGTATAAAGAGCATAATCTAGCATGGGTAGGATGGTCATCTGAATCAGGGTTAGATTGTGCTGAAGCGTGTAGCGCGTTAAAATCGTCTATCCTCGGTTTCAACACTCATTACCGAGTTTTTCATGGTTTGGGCTAGGCTCCTTAGTTCCAGTGAAGGGAAATCTTAACGCTACAGCAGACAATGACATTCTAGACGATTCTGTGCTTCCAACTTTGTGGCAACAGTTTGGGGAAGGCCCTTTCCTGTTTCAGCATGACAATGCCCCCGTGCACAAAGCGAGGTCCATACAGAAATGGTTTGTTGAGATCGGTGTGGAAGAACTTGACTGGCCTGCATAGAGCCCTTACTTCAACCACATCGCACACCTTTGGGATAAATTGGAACGCTGACTGCGTGGCCAAGTAGCCAAACATCAGTGCCCGACCTCACTAATGCTCTTGTGGCTGAATGGAAGCAAGTCCCTGCAGCAATGTTCCAACATCTAGGAGGCTGTTATGGCAGCAAAAGGGGGGACCAACTCCATATTAATGCAAATTATTTTGGAATGAGATGTTTGATGAGCTGGTGTCCACATACTTTTGGTCATGTATTGTATGTGGACCGATGGTCTTCACATCACTGCTTATTATTCTAGGTGTTCTACTGTCACCCCATGGACAAACCTAGTACTTCAGGACTGAAAAGGTTGATACACATACCCATTGGGACAAAAGTTTACACTAGCAGTTACTGTTATGCATTTCTTCTAATAGAAGTTATACTGATTTCATATTCATTGAAGTTATTCACCTAATCAAACAGCGAATGAGTATTGACCTAATTGACACTGATCCAGTGTGTCATCATACTTTTACGTTGTATATGTTTATGGCATTGTTTCTCATAACTTTGGATATAATAATCCTAAAAAATTTATTATGATTAGGTAATAAAAATTGCTATGATTCACTGTCCAGGCTTGCAGTAAGTAGAATAGAATTTGTGCAATATGCATGATTTTTTTAACGCATTATACTAAATTAATCTTCTGGACATAAAAAGCATCAGCTTGACATTTAGGTAATCGTAAAACGTGCAATGTCACAGCTTTCATATTTGGTTTCAGGGGCTATGCGCTGTAGTGCTTAGCATCTGATTGTAATTTGTACATATTTACATAATGTTAGTAACATGGTTTGCAGGATTTTGTTTAGAATTAAATTGTGCCCAATAGCATGCAAATACATTCATTTTGATTGAAACTTAGGGGTCAGCAGGGATCATGTCCAGTGGCGGTTTTAGCATGGTGGGGCAAACCCCCCAAAAATGTGGGAAGCATGCCAGCAAAGCCACTACACAACACTAAACAATACATTAATTGCACTATAATGGTGACAAACGGTGCCCACAAACTGTTAGGGCCTACATAAAGCTGTCCCAACAGCAGTCCCAACACCTTACCGCTGCTACACCTGGCTTTCAGCAGAGCCTTGTCTGGCATCGGAACAGTTCATTCAGCCTCATTTACTGCCTTTTAAAAAAACATAGCTGATATGGCTGACTTGATTATCAAATGTGGTTTCTACTGACAATTGAGATGTACAAACTATGGCATAAGGGGACCACAAGAAGCAATCCGCAATTTCGATTAAGACATTAATGAGCGAGCGACGACAGACATAGTCAATATAACTATTTGTTCAGCACTTTTGAAATCAATAAGTGCATCGAGGACGTCATCCCCACAGTGACTGTACGTACATACCCCAACCAGAAGCCATGGATTATAGGCAACATTCGCACTGAGCTAAAGGCTAGAGCTGCCGCTTTCAAGGTAAGGACTCTAACCCGGAAGCTTATAAGAAATCCTGCTATGCCCTCTGACGAACCACCTAACAGGCAAAGCGCCAATACACGGCTAAGATTGAATCGTACTACACCGGCTCCGATGCTCGTCTTATGTGGCAGGGCTTGCAAACTATTACAGACTACAAAGGGAAGCATGAGAGCATCAGCTGTTCAGGACGACTGTGTGATCACGCTCCCCGTAGCCGACGTGAGTAAGACCTTTAAACAGATCAACATTCACAAGGGGCCAGACAGATTACCAGGAAGTGTGCTCTGGGCATGTGCTGACCAACTGGCAGGTGTCTTCACTGACATTTTTAACAGGTCCCTGATTGAGTCTGTAATAACAACATGTTTCAAGCAGACCACCATAGTCCCTGTGCCCAAGCACACTAAGGCAACCTGCCTGAATGACTACAGACCCGTAGCACTCACGTCTGTAGCCTTGAAGTGCTTCGAAAGTGGCTCACATCAACACCATCAACACCATTATCCCAGAAACCCTAGACTCACTCCAATTTGCATAGCGCCCAAACAGATCCACAGATAATGCAATCTCTATTGCACTCCACACTTCCCTTTCCCACCTGGACAAAAGGATCACCTACGTGAGAATGCTATTCATTGACTACAGCTCAGCGTTCAACACCATAGTATACTCAAAGCTCATCACTAAGCTAAGGACCCTGGGACTAAACACCTCCCTCTGCAAGTGGATCCTGGACTTCCTGACGGGCCGCCCCCAGGTGGTGAGGGTAGGTAGCAACACATCTGCCACGCTGATCCTCAACAGTGGAGCCCCTCAGGGGTGCTTGCTCAGTCCCCTCCTGAAGAGGGCATGAGAAAGCCTATTCCCCCTCAGGGAATTAAAAAGATCCTCAAAAGGTTCTACAGCTGCAACATCGAGAGCATCCTGACTGGTTGCATCATTGCCTGGTACGGCAACTGCTCGGCCTCCGACCGCAAGGCACTACAGAGGGAAGTGCGTACTGCCCAGTGCATCTTTAAGCTGCCTGCCACCCAGGACCTCTACACTTGGCGGTGTCAGAGGAAGGCCCTAAAAATTGTCAAAGACTCCAGCCACCCCAGTCATAGACTGTTCTCTCTACTACCGCATGGCAAGCGGTACCGGAGCACCAAGTCTAGGACCAAAAGGCTTCTCAATAGCTTTTACCCCCTAGCCATAAGACTCCTGAATCAAATGGCTACACGGACTATATGCATTGTGTCCCCCCCCCCCCCAACCCCTCTTTTATGCTGCTGCTACTCTCTGTTTGTCATACATGCATAGTCACTTTAACATGTACATACTACCTCAATTAGCCTGACTAACCGGTGCCTGTATATAGCCTCGCTACTGTATATAGCCTCGCCACTGTTATTTTTCACTGTCTTTTTACTTTTGTTTGTATTTCTTTACTTATCTATTGTTCACCTAATACCTGTTTTTACTTAAACATGGTACTGTTGGTTAGGGTCTGTAAGGAAGCATTTCACTGTAAGGTCTACACCTGTTGTATTTGCCGCACGTGACAAATAAACTTTGATTTGAAAAGAGAAGCATGTCATATCTATAGCAGAGGTGTCAGTGCTTTCTGGACAGAAAACACCCACTCCTGCAGGGAGAAAAAGAAAAAGACGGGGCACGGAAGGCTGTGACAGAACCAGTAACTGTGGAAACTGTGGAAAGGTGAGAAATAACAGTCCACTGTGTCAAGGAAGATCATTCCTTTCTTACTGGCCTTTTTGCCCAAAATTTGCTTATAGCAGTGAAGCAAACTGGCTGTGGCAGTCAATGGATTCAATAGGATTAGAACAATTATTTTTTGTCCCAGGGCCCCTTAAGACTTTTAACCAACTGTACACTTTGTCACTTTTAGGACATGTGGTGTTTCCTTTCATCATTCACATTTTTGTTTAAGTCTTCACAGCGAGAGAGAACTTGTCTTCTCCCTGAAATAGGTTACCATGCAGCTTTCCTGCCAGCAGTGATTCAGATGTCTAGAAATGTATTGTATGGGGCCCTCATGCCGTTCTCGCTAGTACTCTTCAGGCAGGCATGGACCGATGTGGTTGATAAGGATGAGCTCTTTGCACAAAAGGGTAAAGCTGGCACCAAGACTGTCACTCAGGACAGATGGCACACATAGTTCACTAATACAAGGGGGAGGACAGCCTTCCAGTACTACCACCCTCTTTCCTTGTCCACAACCATCCAAACTGCAAGTGGGAGACAAACAAACTAATGTGGTGCTCAAACAAATTACTTTTCACTGGAAGACGAAATGTAAGGGCTTAGAATGTCAAAACCTCAGGATTCACACCAGAAGTGTGTTAAATGCCATTTTGCCATGGACATTTTGGATATCATATGATGGCTCTGCTTAGCCTGGCTGACACAACTCACGTTACTCACAGTAAGGGAGAGCTGTGAGAGACTGGTCTGAACAGGAGGCCGTTATAAAATGAAGTATTCACGCAGAGTTGTGCGCTTTGATTGGTTATCTCATTGGCTATCTTTTTCTTTCCTGGGGGTTGAGAACTCACCTTATTTGGATTGGCCCTCGGGCTGTGTGTGGTTGTCCACCTGGGTTTTAGTGAGAAAGACACAGAGGAGAACCAATCAATAAAAAATCACATCCCCTTCATTATCAACGCATCGTGCCAACAACATCAAAAAGCCTTTACAGACTCTGAATTCAGAGTCTGTAAAGGCCGTCTAGGGATTTAATTGTTTGAAAAGTAATTGGAGACGGTAACATAATTATTTTCCATTTTTTACAATATAGACCTATAGCCATATCAGTAATGCACTATAATAATTCCAAGTTATGTGCATTGTATCCCAGGTCAGGTGTATGGCAAAGATGACCTGAGTAGTCCCTCTTCTGGTATGGCCACACTCTTTTCATGACACTTCGAGAGGTAGTGATTTTTTTAACAGATTAGGATAACATTTTTGCTAACCTTTTCCCTAACCTTAACCTGCTACGTTAATTATCCTAACCTGCTGCGTAAGTTCTCCTAACCTGCTACGAAAAAGTTGCTTCCTTATCGAAGTGGCATGAAAATAGTGTTTCCCACCTACAGATGCTGATTTAGCTGAGGTCAGCAAGAATGGGTCTGGCAGTGCAGCTGAACCATCTTATCTACAGAGGTAACATACCAAGTGGCACCCTATTCCCTATATAGTGCACTACTTTTGACCAGAGCCCAACACTATAAAGAGAATAGGGTGCCATTCAGAAAGAATTTAACGATTTTACACTGTTATTCCCACTGAGAACAGACCAGTTGATGATCAGTGTAGGCCAATAAGAAAATACAATGCGTATAGTGTCCTGTGCAGTAAAGTGGAATATTTAGCATCGTTTGCAATTTTTCCTAATCATATTCATCATCCCGTTAACTGAGTTATTGCATTCCATAGTGCTTCTATAATTAGCTATACAGTCTGATCTCATAATTTTGCCCATGTGCCTCTGCGAACCTTTCCATGAGATGGAAAAGGAAACTGCAAAGAATATTTTGTTCGACAGTGTAGGCTATGCCATGTATATATCTCGCAAACTACTAATACTACTACTAATACAATTGAAACTATATATTTTACATGGCTTGATTCAACCATCACTTTGCGGGTGGTGTGTGGCAGCCTCAGACTTCCGCTGGCAGTGCAGATTCAGCAAAGCAGGTCATCTTCACTGAGCCTCTCGACTCACCAGCTATTTAAACATCCCAAAGCCGGATACAGACCAAGGCGCTGCCTTTCGAAGGCTCTTTAAATTTAAACAGGGATTTTGTGAAACAGGCCGGCGGACATTCGCAAGTCAACCAGGTAGCAGTATTTATGGCTGTATAACAAGTCGCGGAGAGGTACCGCGGTTGGACCAGTGCAGTCAAGGTTGTTAACGTGAGTATAAAAACATCCACTGTTTTACCGAATGACTCATATGGTGGGGACATCTTGCCGCATCATCAATGCGGTTTAGTAGGCTATAATGTGGGCTTGTGTCATCGAAACTGTTATGACTTCTCCCATATTGTCGACAACAAGCTATCATTTGTGTTTTTGGAGCATGACTTTGATCATGCAGTAGTATTAGCATCAAAAGTCAAATAGCAGGTGTACAATAATAATCCAGCATGTAATTTCGCTACAAACTAACGTCATGTCGTCATACATCTGGAATGGTACATACAGTATGAAGAAAACATTGTTTTTATTTTTTGTAAATGTAATACATTTGACTGCTGTCTTTGAAATAGTTTAAGGAGTCATAAAGTTATGGGAATGGGGAAGATTGAGAAAACACAAACCACTACCAATGTAAATCTGTGCAGATAGAGCCAACAGATAGTTGTGGTGCAGAAGTTCCCCTCAGAAGACAATTAGATCAGTGGGCTTCTCAAGATTTTAATAGAATAGTAGGACCGTTTCCGCGACCTCTGTTATCATACTGCATAGGTGATAAAATATGGTGCTATCCTTTCCCCTGTCAAAGGGCCGCTACAAACTGTGTTTACATTATCCAATTATTTGCTCTGTCATTTGTGGCATAGAGAAAATTAGAGGAGGAAAAGGAGTTGTCTAAGACTATTGAGACACATCCATCCACGTGTACTTTCTACAATTTTTGGCCTCACTCAATGATCTGAGAGTGATTTGTGCACTGCCAAAGTCGATTCAAATGGACCAACACTGATTGATTTTCCGTGTTTATTTTACATCCAGAGAACTTTCAGGAGTAGCATAACCTGTAAAACTCCTCAAGGTTTTGCCTAGGAACTCAAACAGTTGCCTTCATCTTGGACATGCTTGGGTGCAATCCAGGCAGAAGGCAATGTTGCTCTGAATAGAATAATGTAATTTAGGGATAAGGAACTAATTTGGGGATGACTTCCCGAGATGGTTACTTTTATTACTTGTAATATCTTGGTGGAAAGTGGACACACACTGATGACTCTGACATGGACAAACATATTAGTTGTTGATAGGCTGACAAAGTACAATGAATGATACAGTATAAGAGCAATAGAGCCCCGGTGGAGGTGTCATAATACCCATAAAACCTAGCGGTCAAACCATTTTTCCCATAGTACATTTTAGAAACACTTAAAATAAGGGCTGTGTTTCGTGTAGGCTTTCCCTGGCGTGACATTTTGATAACCATGTAAATCTCTATTGGACAAGGTGGCTTCATCAACATATTCAGCTCTATTTACTCTCAGATCTGATAATGCTAATTCGCATCAAAGTAGACATGCAAGGCTACAAATCCCTGTTAGCTCCTGCACGTCATTTCTAGCTGACACCTTTGCTAACAGGTATTGTGGCAATTTAAAACTTGCACAAGACAGTTCACAGAATTGTCAATTTAAAGAAATGTAGCCAATTTATTCATTAATACATTTAACTAACATTAGATCCAGAGTCTTAACCTTAGCCTTGTTTCGGCAGTCTTGTCCAGATCATCAAGGCATTTGTAGTTCTTTATGATAGCCACATTAGCAGCTAATTAGCATTTCATTTTTAGGGAGTAAATACAGTTGAATATATTGATAAAAGTCACCTTGTCCTAGAGAGATTTACACAGTTATCAAAACGTCATGCCAGTCCTTATTTTAAAACGAAACACAGCCCTTATTTGAAGTATTTCTATAATCCCCTATGGAAAAAATGTATGGTGGAAAAAGGATTGGAGCCATTTCCTTGTTTGACCGCTAGGTTTTATGGTTATTTTGACTCATAATGTGGTACTCTATCCCTTGTGATTTAGGCCAGTGCTGTTATTTTCAGTGCACCTTCTGCGGCATTCTCAATGTATAATTCAAGAACCTGTTATAACACGGTTGCTGCACAGGTCTCTTCAGAGATGTTCTATCGGGTTCAAGTCCAGGCTCTGGCTGGGCCACTCAAGGAAATTCAGAGACTTGACCCAAAACCACTCCTGCGTTGTCTTGGCTTTGTGCTTAGAGTTGTTGAACTGTTGGAAGGTGAACCTTCGCCCCAGTTTGAGATCTTGAGTGCGCAGGAGCAGGTTTTCATCAAGGATCTCTACTTTGCTCCGCTCATCTTTCCCTCGATCCTGACTTGTCTCCCAGTCCCTGCCGCTGAAAAACATCCCCACAGCATGATGCTGTCACCACCATGGTTCACTGTAAGAATGGTGCCAGGTTTCCTACAGACATGATGCTTGGCATTAAGGCCAAATAGTTCAATCTTGGTTTCATCAGACCAAAGAATCTTGTTTCTTATGGTCTGAGATTCTTTAGGTGGCTTTTGGCAAACTCCAAGTGGGCTGTCATGCTCCTTTTTACTGAGGAGTGGCTTCCATCTGGCCACTTTACCATAAAGGACTAATTGGTAGATTGCTGCAGAGATGGTTGTTCTTCTGGAAGGTTCTCCCATCTCCACAGAGGAACTCTAGAGCTCTATCAGAGTGACCATGGTTTTCTTGGTCACCTCCCTGACCAAGGCCCTTCTCCCCCAATTGCTCAGTTTGGCCGGGCGGCCATTGTGTTCTTGGGGACCTTCAATGCTGCGGAAATGTTTTGGTACCCTTCCCCAGATCTGTACCTCGGCACAATCCTGTCTCGGAGCTCTCCAGACAATTTCTTTGATCTCATGCCTTGGTGTTTGCTCAATTTCGAGTCTCATAGCAAAGGGTCTGAATACTTATGTAAATAAGGTATTTATGATTTTTTATTTTTAATATATTTGCAAAAATTTCTAATAGCTAATTATAAGGCTAATACTGAATTTAATGTATTACCTGAAAGAGGTAGGCTAGGACATTAATTTGCATTTTATTGCATGACATAAGTAGTTGATATATCAGAAAAGCAGAACTTAATATTTGGTACAGAAACCTTTGTTTGCAATTACAGAGATCATACGTTTCCTGTAGTTCTTGACCAGGTTTGCACACACTGCAGCAGGGACTTTGTCCCACTCCTCCATACAGACCTTCTCCAGATCCTTCAGGTTTCGGGGGTGTTGCTGGGCAGTACGGACTTTCAGCTCCCTCCAAAGATTTTCTATTGGGTTCAGGTCTGGAGACTGGCTAGGCCACTCCAGGACCTTTCTTACAGAGGCACTCCTTAGTTGCCCTGGCTGTGTGTTTCGGTACGTTGTCATGCTGGAAGACCCAGCCACGACCCATCTTCAATGCTCTTACTGAGGGAAGGAGGTTGTTGGCCAAGATCTCGCGATTCATGGCCTCATCCATCCTCCCCTCAATACGGTGCAGTCGTCCTGTCCCCTTTGCAGAAAAGCATCCCCAAAGAATGATGTTTCCACCTCCATGCTTCACGGTTGGGATGGTGTTCTTGGGGTTGTACTCATCCTTCTTCTTCCTCCAAACACGGCGAGTGGAGTTTAGACCAAAAAGCTCTATTTTTGTCTCATCAGACCACATGACCTTCTCCCATTCCTCCTCTGGATCATCCAGATGGTCATTAGCAAACTTCAGACGGGCCTGGACATGCGCTGGCTTGAGCAGGGGGACCTTGCGTGCGCTGCAAGATTTTAATCCATGACGGCATAGTGTGTTACTAATGGTTTTCTTTGAGACTGTGGTCCCAGCTCTCTTCAGGTCATTGACCAGGTCCTACCGTGTAGTTCTGGGCTGATCCCTCACCTTCCTCATGATCATTGATGCCCCACGAGGTGAGATCTTGCATGGAGCCCCAGACCGAGGGTGATTGACCGTCATCTTGAACTTCTTCCATTTTCTTATAATTGTGCCAACAGTTGTTGCCTTCTCACCAAGCTGCTTGCCTATTGTCCTGTAGCTCATCCCAGCCTTGTGCAGGTCTACAATTTTATCAGCTCTCACAGCTCTTACACTCTTACACAGCTCTCTGGTCTTGGCCATTGTGGAGAGGTTGTAGACTGTTTGATTGAGTGTGTGGACAGGTGTCTTTTATACAGGTAACGAGTTCAAACAGGTGCAGTTAATACAGGTAATGAGTGGAGAACAGGGGGGCTTCTTAAAGAAAAACTAACAGGTCTGTGAGAGCCGGAATTCTTACTGGTTGGTAGGTGATCAAATACTTATGTCATGCAATACAATGCAAATTAATTACTTAAAAATCATACAATGTGATTTTCTGGATTTTTGTTTTAGATTCTGTCTCTCACAGTTGAAGTGTACCTATGATAACAATTACAGACCTCTACATGCTTTGTAAGTAGGAAAACCTGCAAAAATCGGCAGTGTATCAAATACTTGTTCTCCCAACTGTATATGGGATTTATTTTAAGACATTTTGCTTAATTAACTTGATTAATATTTTGGTGTTTCTATTCCAAGAAAAATGAAACCCTCAGGGTTTCCGTTAGGATGGAACGGAAAATATGGCTCTGTACAACGTGACGGTCGGGAGGAGGCTACAGTACTACAGGATAACTTTTCCATACCCTAATTGTAGTCTAACCAATATCCAAACGGAGATTCCGGGAAAATAAAAATCTCAGTGATTGTGTCCACTCGTGGTATCTCTCTTCGGTTACACATCCTTGAAATAGCAGAACAGCATAATGGTCCGGATGGCCCTTGCTGTGCCTGGTGAGCAGTTGGTCAAGTTCTGTTGTCAGAAGAGGAATGGAAATGTAAGGGTGACATTTCCATTCGACGACCTGACGAACCTTGCAGGTATGTTGACTCTGCCTGTCGGAGGTGGAGTTCCAGAGCTCACAGGTGTGCCTGGCATGGATTGTGACTCCATCTCGTTCCTCGCCATCTTCAACGCGTCATTCGCCGCCAATGCCGCCTGACTCTCCGCCAATGCCGCCTGACTCTCCCCCAATGCCGCCTGCCTCTCCGCCAATGCCGCCTGGCTCTGGACTAATGCATCAGCTGTCGTCCGTATTTCTGCCCTCAGATAATGTTTCTCTTTCTGCTGGTCTGCCTTCAATTACTCAATCTCGGTCTTCAAAGTTTGAATCTGATCCATGTGCACCTTCATCAGATGAGCAGAATGGTACCGCCCTGAGCCCCCATCGATTACAATGGCCTATGATAGAAACGGTTGATCAATTAAGAATTAAGTGACTCCAACACACAAATGATTTCTTGGCAACCATGCGTTTTTTGGTGCGGCCCTTTGTCCACTGATCTCCACAAATGGTTGTCGGCATAGTTGTATGCTCTGCAAAAACACATTCACGTTTTTAGTACACAATTATTATTTTTATTTTTATTTAACGTTTATTTAACTATCGATTTTATTGCACAGTATGCCTACACATTGATAGGCTATATACATTTCTTTAAAGAAAATGCACTGAACCCAAAATGCCTTTTAGTTTAGGTTCCGGCTCATTTTCAAGTCCTCTGGTGGTTACGGTCCTAACCCTGGAACGGGTAGCACCATAGGAAGAAGCTGGCTTGATGAAACTGATGTCCATTTTGTCTGTTCTCTTTGGTCGCAATGTAATTTTTTTTTTGATAAACAGCTCGTGTTTGAATGGTAACTGTATTAAGGGCGGGGTGAGGAGTACTGGAAAGGTGTGACTTTCAGTTTACAATAGGCCATAAGTATACAGCAGATTGCCGATTGTCCTCACTTTGATTATGCTATAGCAACATACTGTAGCACCATGACCAGGATCTCTATTAATTTAAGTGAGCAGATTAGGGCTTTCAGGATGAACGGAACATCTAGTACAGAGTTTCCTCATCCTCATCATTCAGTTTATTGAAATTTCATTTTCAAGTCGTGCACAATTATCAGTTTCTATTTGGTTTATGTTGCCCATTCATTGCCAGTTAGAGACATATTAGTGCCTTGGGACCCAAAAGCAAAATCAGTGCTCTAACTCCCCCTTGCACTGGTCTGGAGCAATGAAGAAGTGACGCAGGGTACCGTACTAAACCACAAATTAACTCTTAAATCCCGCAGCATCATCTCAAAACTTTTAGTTGAGCAACCACTGTAGACATGTCTTATATTGGCAGAAATTATACATTCTTGTTCATCTAACGGCAGTGTCCAATTTACACTAGCTATTACATTAAAAAAGACCATGCTCTTGTTAGAGGATAGTGCACAACAACAGAACACTTTAATCATGGCAACTGTTTTGACACATTCACCAGTGAAGGTGAATGTACTTACATTCAGTAATCTTGATCTGATTTGTCATCCTGAGGGTCCCAGAGATAAAATGTATATATGTATAGTTTTGTTTGAACAAATAAATGTTTATATTCAAATGTAGAACTGGGTTCTACAGTTTGACCCCACTGCTGTCTCTGCCCCCCCCCCCCCGGCCATCTAGATTAGTGAAGGTTAATGTGTTTTATGTAAGTAAGCTAATTATCCATCATGTATTACATTCCTGGGAGTGTGTAAACTTAAATGTTTTATTACCATAGCATTTTTGTATGTTCTCTATGTACTTGAAAATGTATGAATTGACCAGTTCGGCACATTTGGGCAAACTTCTGGCAGACTTGATACAAAATGTTGTGTAGTGATGTAATTCTTCACTGGATCAGTCTAAAACTTTGCACACACACGGCTGCCATCTTGTGGACAACATCTAAATTACACCTAAAATCCTATCTGAATGATGGCCTTTCTCTTGCATTTCAAATATGATGAAAAACAAATAATAATAGAAAACACATGTTTCTTTTGTTTGTATTATCTTTTAATTGATCTAATGTGTTAAATTCTCCTATATTAATTTCAAATTTACACAATCTTCAAAGACCCATTTGCGACCAAGCTTTAACTTTCTGACTGATGTCTTGAGAAGTTGCTTCAATGAATCGTCATCATTTTCCTCCCTCATGATGCCATCTATTTTGTGAAGTGCACCAGTCCCTCCTGCAGCAAAGCACCCCCACAAGATGATGCTGCCACCCCCGTGCTTCACGGTTGGGATGGTGTTCTTCAGCTTGCAAGCCTCTCCCTTTTTCCTCCAAACATAACGATGGTCATTATGGCCAAACAGTTCTATTTTTGTTTCATCAGATCAGAGGACATTTCTCCAAAAAGTATGATCTTTGTCCCCATGTGCAATTGCAAACCGCAGTCTGGCTTTTTATGGCAGGTTTTGAAGCAGTGGCTTCTTCCTTGCTGAGCAGCCTTTCAGGTTATGTTGATATAGGACTCGTTTTACTGTGGATATAGATACTTTTGTACCTGTTTCCTCCAGCATCTTCACAAGGTCCTTTGCTGTTCTGGGATTGATTTGCATTTTTCACACCAAAGTACGTTCATCTCTAGGAGACGGAACGCATCTCCTTCCTGAGCGGTATGACGGCTGCGTGGTCCCATGGTGATTATACTTGCGTACTATTGTTTGTACAGATGAAAGTGGTACCTTCAGGTGTTTTGAAATTGCTCCCAAGGATGAACCAGACTCGTGGAGTGGTTGAAAAACGAGTTTTGAGTTTTAATGACTCCATCCTAAGTGTATGTAAACTTCCGACTTTTTAACTGTATATGGGCAAATAAAACTCAGAGAATAAAAATGGAAGTTTTATGTTGAGGGTGGTTTTAACATCCCGTACTTGGAATTATATCAACTCGCCACCCAATGATATTACTTGAGACCTATTTCTAAATGTACTAAAGAGGAACAATTGGTACATATTGAAAATGTGCATGCTCACCCCCAGAATTTTTTCACTTGTCTATTTTCAATGGATACACATAAACATTAACAACTTCATAGTTAACAATGTGTAAGAAAATTAAACGAATTCTACAAGAACCAATATCACTCCCCAAAAGCACAGCCATATGAAACAATACTTGGATAACTTTTCAGAATGCAGCAATAAATTGGTCCACATGGAAAACTACAGTCATAGAAACCGTATGAATGGAAAATATTTGGATTTCCCTCAACTGCAAGATAAAGAATGGTTGGCTGATTTTTGCCTTCACCGTGGACATCATGGCCCTCATGAATGAACTGAATTCCAAACTACAAGAGAAGGGCCTTTTTGCACATCAGATGTACAGCCTTGTCAAAGCCTTCAAGGGAAAATGACTCCTCCTGACCCGCCAAGTAGAAGCCAACAATCTCATCCACCTTCCAACACTAATAGTCTGTTCCCTATGAGATGACCAGAGGGAGAAGTATACATCGCTGCTGCGTGCTTTGAACGGTGAGTTTTCTCGTCGTTTTGAGGATTTCAAAGTGTTGGAAAATGACATGCTGTTGGTTTCCTCTCCTTTCACCTTCAATGTGGATAACACTCCCACTGACCTGCAACTTGAGCTTATTGATCTTCAGTCTGCTGCAGTGATTGGAGAACTATGACGAGGTTCTATGCATCTCTCGATTAACAAAACTTTCCAAAGATTAGGAGTTATGCTCAGAAGATGTTTGTACTGCTTTGGTCAACCTATGTATGTGAACAGACATTTTCAGTAACGAAGTATAACAAGTCAAGGCACAGATCATCTCTTACTGACTCTCACCTCTCAATGCCCATCAGAGACTTCACTCATCAGACTGGCTGAGTAGTTGAAATGTAATGTTGAGCTCTCTCTCTTTCTTGAAAATACATACCAAAAGGAAAACATGGATGGGGTTTATTTCTGTGCATGTTAAAAAAGTTAAATAAGTAGCAGATCTGGATGTAATTTACAGTAGATATATCTGTCAACACAGTCATACACATGATGTATAATCCTGTAAAATGATTCTGGCCCACGATGGCAAAAATATATTCTAATGTGCCCCTCCATTCAAAATATTTGCCCAGGCCTGTACTACACATATATTTTTCCTTGTGTTGCTCATGCAGGCCATGGAGGAGCTGAAGGAAAGTACTAAGAGGTATCCGTTGTTGCGGGCTGCATCTGAGGAGAGCTCCAGTGAGCTAAGCAGCTTTCCATTCCCAGGAGACACTCTGCCCTGGAACCTCCCTAAACACCACCGGATCAAACGCTCCAAGTCTGCTTCTGGAGACGTGCACGTGCACGTGCTGGACCCGGCGGAGAGGGCTGTCTTTCGTATCGCAGGTAAGCTTGAATTAAAAGTGGGACACACACGCAGAGGACTGAGTCAGAAATAATGTTTTTCTTAATTGGCCTGCCTGGTAAAAATAAAGGTAAAATTAATTCACAAATAATCATACACACACACGCACAGATCATTCATCAGATACACTATACTACACCAGTCGTCACAAACTTTTGGACAAGAGCAGAAGATTGATTCATTCACCTTAACAGGCGCCTTCATAAATGTTCTCTAAGTGTTTTATACAGCTTGTGATTCAGTAATGACATTTCCATTGCATTGCTAATGAGGCTTTAGGAGCTAAGCTATTATGGTAACAACTCTAAGATGCCAATTTGAATCCAATAGGGAGTATTAGGCTGTCCAGAGCCTGTCTCTGTCAATCTCAGTGCTCTCCTTCCTTGGCCCCAAATTCAAGTTCACCAAATGGCACCCAAATGGCACCCTATTCCCTATATAGTGAACTACTTTTGACCAGAGCCCATAGGGAATAGGGTGCCATTTGGGATGCATTCTGGGTCTGGCCACTGATATTGTGGTGTGATTATGTTGCTGTGTCAGCAGGCACTGACTGGATGGCAGTGTTCATATTCTCTCTTTGGAATAAACAGTATTGATTTGATTCAGTGGGATGGTGTCCTGAGACTACAGAAGCAGTGGGACTGGATATCCTCCCTGGTCTGCAACAGTATAATATGTCAGGAAGCACACTCAGAAATGGTCGATTTGGAAAATGCAATTTGGAGATACAGTTGGTTTCTTTTGAAAGCTTTTTCTGTTTGTTTATGTTCACTCAGCTGCACCGCAGCAGGTAGCCTCGAGGTTACAGCGTTGGGTGGTTGTACCCTTACTCAAGGCACTTAACCACAATTTCTCCAAGGACACCGGTTAATTGGCTGACCCTAGCTGTGACCCCATTTTCCACAGGTTTCTCAGGGGGAGTTGGGATGTGCAAAAAATGCATTTCCAAATTGCACAAATATAACCACCTATACAATTTTGACATGTGTTATTGTATGAAACATTTATTGCAAAGCTATTATCTATTCTAATCTGCTTAGTTATGTCTGTTTGAACATACCTTTCTGCTGGCTCTTTCCTGCACAGGGATGGGTGGAACAAGTAGGCTCTCTTGGCTATCACCCTGTGGCTCTCTGGTGGTCTCCTTGCAGTGAAGACCCCTGAGTTTCAGAGAATTATGCTACACAGCTATGACCTAGAAAAGGATCTATATGGCTGTTGAACATGTGATAGAGGGCAATAGGGTTTAATTGACCCATTTCTGTAGGCTAATTGGGCTAAAGAAGTAGGTTGAGAGGAATTGATAATACCCAGACAGATGCTCATTGAAATTAAATGGTATGACCAGGGCACCTAAGCATACGTTTATTAGGTACACCCATCTAGTACCGGGTCGGACCCCCCTTTGCCTCCAGAATATCCTGAATTCTTCGGTGAATGGAAACGTTGCTCAATTGGTATCAAGGGACCTAATGTGTGCCAGAAACATTCCCCTCACCATTACACCACCACCACCAGCCTGTACCGTTGGCACCAGGCAGGATGGGACCATGGATTCATGTAGCTTATGCCAAATCCTGACTCTGCCAACAGCATGACGCAACAGGAACCGGGATTTGTCAGACCAGGTTTCTCCACTCCTCAATAGTCCAATGTTCAGGATCGCTTCCCCACTGGAGCCGCTTCTTGTTTTTAGCTGATAGGAGTAGAAGCCAGTGTGGTCGTCTGCTGCAATAGCCAATCTCTGTTAAGTTGTGCATTCCTAGATGCTTTTCTGCACACCACTGTTGTACTGCGCCACTATTTGCCTGTTTGTGGCCCGTGTTTATCAGTTGATGTTATTCTTCAATAACACAGACCCCAAAGCAAATCAGAGGGAGAAAAATATGGTTGTTATGCTGTAAAGTGGATGGTAGATATTCATTCTCCCCTGTTCTCGTTGTTTTCTCCACTTAACAAAGAGACAGGATGTAGGACCCAAGCCTATCCTGTGGTTGACCAATTAGAATTCCTTGCAATAAAATTGGGCCAATGGCCAAATAAAGTACCCCGTTTCAGGCTCAATGTATAGACAATTTGGACCAATGAGAACTTGTCACATGTGTAGCTATGAGTCCCAGACTGGAACCCCTACACAGATTCTAAACAGATGTTGAACTGAAAAACAACGCGTTCCATTGACCTCCATTGTTCTCTGCATTGTGTAATTATCTTTAAATATTCTTACACCTGCCTGTTAGCTTGCACAGTTCTAAAGCCATGGAATCATTTTCTGGAATTTTGTTTGTTTTGGAATAAAGCTTGTTTGTCAACCACTCCACAAATTTCTTGTTAACAAACTATAGTTTTGGCAAATCGGTTAGGACATCTACTTTGTGCGTGACACAAGTCATTTATCCAACAATTGTAAACAGACAGATTATTTCACTTATAATTCACTGTATCACAATTCCAGTGGGTCAGAAGTTTACATACACTAAGTTGACTGTGCCTTTAAACAGCTTGGAAAATTCCAGAGAATGATTTCATGGCTTTAGAACCTTCTGACGGGCTAATTGACATAATTTGAGTCAAGTGAAGGTGTACCTGTGGATGTATTTCAAGGCCTACCTTCAAACTCAGTGCCTCTTTGCTTGACCTCATGGGAAAATCAAAAGAAATCAGCCAAGACATCAGAAAAAATGTGTGGACTTCCACAAGTCTGGTTCATCCTTGGGAGCAATTTCCAAACACCTGAAGGTACCACGTTCATCTGTACAAACAATAGTAGCAAGTATAAACACCATGGGACCACGCAGCCATCATACCACTCAGGAAGGAGACGCGTTCTGTCTCCAAGAGATGAACGTACTTTTGTGTGAAAAGTGAAAATCAATTCCAGAACAACAGCAAAGGACCTTGTGAAGATGCTGGAGGAAACAGGTAAAAAAGTATCTATATCCACAGTAAAACGAGTCCTATATCGAAATAACCTGAAAGGCCGCTCAGCAAGGAAGAAGCCACTGCTCCAAAACCGCCATAAAAAAGCCAGACTACGGTTTGCAACTGCACATGGGGACAAAGATCGTACTTTTTTGAGAAATGTCCTCTGGTCTGATGAAACAAAAATAGAACTGATTGGCCATAATGACCATTGTTATGTTTGGAGGAAAAAAGGGGGCGGCATGCAAGCCAAAGAACACCATCCCAACCGGGGGTGGCAGCATCATGTTGTGGGTTTACATTGCTGCAGGAGGCACTGGTGCACTTCACAAAATAGACGGAGGAAGATTATGTGGATATATTGAAGCAACATCTCAAGACATCAGTCAGGAAGTTAAAGCTTGGTCGCAAATGGGTCTTCCAAATGGACAATGACCCCAAGCATACTTCCAAAGTTGTGGCAAAACGGCTTAAGGACAACAAAGTCAAGGTATTGGAGTGGCCATCACAAAGCCCTGACCTCAATCCTATAGAAAAAAATGTGGGCAGAACTCAAAAAGCGTGTGTGAGCAAGGAGGCCTACAAACCTGACTCAGTTACACCATCTCTCAGGAGGAATGGGCCAAAATTCACCCAATTTATTGTGGGAAGTTTGTGGAAGGCTACCCACAACATTTGACCCAAGTTAAACAATTTAAAGGCAATGCTACCAAACACGAATTGAGTGTATGTAAACTTCTGACCCACTGGGAATGTGATGAAAGAAATTAAAGCTGAAATAAATCATTCTCTACTATTATTCAGACATTTCAAATTCTTAAAATAAAGTGGTGATAATAACTGATCTAACACAGGGACTTTTTACGAGGATTAAATGTCAGGAATTGTGAAAAATGGACTTTAAATATACTTGGCTAAGGTGTATGTAAACTTCTGACTTCAACTGTATTTACAGTACCAGTCAAAAGTTTGGACACCTACTCATTCAAGGTTTTTTCTTTATTTTTACTATTTACTACCGAAGACATCAAAACCCCCAAAATACTGTAACACACATGGAAAAGGTAGGCGTGGTATACAGAAGATAGCCCTATTTGGTAAAAGACCAAGTCCATATTATGGCAAGAACAGCTCAAATAAGCAAAGAGAAATGACGGTATGTCATTACTTTAAGAAAAGAAGGTCAGTCAATCAGGAATATTAAAAGTACTTTGAACTTCAAGTGCAGTCGTTTCTTCAAGTGCAGTCGCAAAAACCATCAAGTACTATGATGAATCTGGCTCTCATGAGGAACTGTGACAGGAAAGGAAGACCCAGAGTTACCTTTGCTGCAGAGAATAAGGTCATTAGAGTTACCAGCCTCAGAAATTGCAGCCCAAATAAATGCTTTACAGAGTTCACACATCTCAACATCAACTGTTCAGAGGAGACTGCGTGAATCAGGCCTTCATGGTCGAATTGCTGCAAAGAAACCACTACTAAAGGACACCAATAATAAGAAGAGACTTGCTTGGGCAAAGAAACATGAGCAATGGACATTAGACCAGTGGAAATCTGGAGATTTTTGGTTCCAAACACTGTGTCTTTGAAAGACATAGTGTAGGTGAACGGATTATCTTCGTATATGTGGAGTCCACCGTGATGCATGGAGGAGGAGGTGTGATGGTGTGGGGGTGATTTGCTGGTGACACTGTCTGTGATATATTTCGAATTCAAGGCACACTTAACCAGCATGGCTACCACAGCATTCTGCAGCGATACACCATCCCATCTGGTTTGTACTTAGTGGGACTATCATTTGTTTTCAACTGGACATAACCCAACACAACTCCATGCTGTGTAAGGGCTATTTGACCAATGAGAGTGATGGAGTGCTGCATCAGATGACCTGGCCTCCACAAATCACACAACTTGACGGTTTCGGATGAGTTGAGATGGTTTCGGATGAGTTGGATCGCAGAGTGATGGAAAAGCAGCCAACAAGGGTTCAGTATATGTGGGAACTCCTTCAAACTGTTGGAAAAGTATTCCTCATGAAGCTGGTTGAGAGAATGCCAAGAATATTCAAAACTGTCATGAAGGCAAAGGGTGGCTACTTTGAAGAATCTAAAATCTAAAACATATTTTGATATGTTTAACACCTTTTTGGTTACTACATGATCCCATATGTGTTATTTCATAGTTTTGATGTCTTCACTAGTATTCTACAATATAGAAAATAGTACAAATAAAGTAAACCCTTGAATTAATAGGTGTGTCCAAACGTTTTACTGGTACTGTTGATTAAGTGCATAAAGGGGTTCCCAGGGGTTGATAGTAGGACCTTCTTTTCACTATTTACACTGAGTATAACAAACATTAGGAACACCTTCCTAATATTGAGTTGCACCCTCCGCCCCCCTTTGCCCTCAGAACAGCCTCAATTCGTCAGGACATGGACTCTACAAGGTGTCGAAAGCATTTCAGAGGGATGCTGGCGCATGTTGACTCTAATGCGTCCCACAGTTGTGTCAAGTTGGCTGGATGTTCTTTGGGTGGTAGACCATTCTTGATACACATGGGAAACTGTTGAGCGTGAAGAACCCAGTAGTGGTGCAGTTCTTGACACAAACTGATGTGCCTAGCATCTACTGCCATAACACGTTCAAAGGCAATAGAATATATTTTTTCACCCTCTGAATGGTACATATAAACCATCCATGTCACAAATGTCTCAAGACTTAAAAATCCTTCTTTAGCCTTTCTCCTGTGGTAGATTAATTTCTGTATTACGAAAGAGAGAGAGAGAGAGAGACAAACTTCACACACCAGTCAGAGTTATACTTAATCTACACCTTTAATAATAATTAAGCTTTGCAATAGCATTTGACTTTCAACAATTCACTATCTCCAATGAATAGTTGAGTGTCAACATAATGGCAACTGAGATCTTTTATAGCAAAGATCCACCCCCCTAGTCGACATGACAAACCACAGATAATAGGAACTGTTCACAAAGAAAGACTTTTACTTGAGAGAGGAGTATCCCATAGCCAGATAGCATTCGCTATAAATTATCGTTCAGTTTGGTCTCTAAGACGAGGTTCTAATCTCGTTCCTTGTACTTCATAGTACAAAAACACCAACTTATCCAATGGCATATATCAATTGTCAACTCTAGATACTCCCATCTCAAGTACACCCCACTCCTGGACAAGCTCACTGAGGGTAGTGAGCCTCTAGGTCATATACTATCTCAAGATAAGTGCAACATCAGAGGGGACATACAATGGTTCCAGACACTGCCATACTCCTCCCCCCAATGAGAAAAGGAGGGAGTGACTGGCGTACAGACATTGTGAAGACACTTAATTGGTTCCCCATTAATCATGCCATCCCTTCACATGGTTTAAGAATAGGTAAAGACACATTTACATAAGAAGACAATGTTCCATTCTGTCCTCTTCCCTTTCTGATATTCTGCATAGCACCAGATGGTTTAACAGATACATTCACATATGAAGACAAGCCTGACCTCTCTCCTCTCTGAGCCCCAAGTGACTGAGCCCTAGCTGAGAAGGGATAAGTGCAACTGCCAACCCTATAGTCCAAAGGGAAACATTCTAATGACAAGTATCTCACATAAGCATATTATGCAAATAAAAACATCTTATCTATGTTACCAAACTAATTCTGATTCATCCGCCACACTCCTCCCCTTCAACTACACGGATTGAAGTGGATTTAACAAGTGACATCAATAAGCTTTCACCTGGAAACAGTATATATAAATGTGACCGACCGGCTCAATTCGGTCTTACGTAGCAAGATTTGAAAAGGTGTTTTCTTTTTTTTCTTTTTTCTAACGTTAGCTAGCTTGCTAACAGTACACTTGAACTTGAACTGAAAACGACTTTGACAAAATTAGAAACATGTAATATCTAAAAATGTAGCAAGCTCGACTCTCTTCCCGTATACAATGATGGAAGCTTCTCCCTTTGTCACTCTGTCACGGATGCCATGGTTGCCCTTCGTTAGAAGATGTAATCCGGAGACAGGTGTTTTGTACAACAGCCTTCTGTGTGTTGTCTTTTCGACTACGTCTGCATTTTTGCAATCAAATGCCAGAATTGTCTCCATCTCCTTAGCTATCATACTCTAATTACACTGATTTCAAAACTCGGTACTCCAGAAAGTGGAGAGCAACACTTAAACAGTTCTACTACGTGATATATTTCAAAAAATCTGCGTTAGAAAGGATTACCTACACATATTGACCAGCTCATATTATAAACAGAAGCGATCCAAACTCATCTCTCGGCATGACCAGCCCACTCATTATCTCAGCCAATCATGGCTAGCGGGAAGGTTGGTGTTTTTCTCCATGACTAAACCAACTAGGCTCACAATTTAACAATTGTATTCGTATTTACAGATGGCATACAAGTTTGTTATTAAGGCATATGAAAGATCATATGTTCCCGAAGGCATTTCTACCAAAAAATGAATTTTGTTTAAAAAAAAGTTTACGTTCAAATGACGCTCCTGTAAAGTAGTGACGCGCGACATACGCCTAGTTTCTGGAAACTAGTCACAAATGCTTTTGGTCATTCTGTAAAAAAAAAATTATAAACACAACATGCAACAATTTCAAAGATTTGACTGAGTTAACTGTCATATAAGGAAATCAGTCAACAGTCATTAGGCCCTAATCTATGGATTTCACATGACTGGGATACAGATATGCATCTGTTGGTCACAGATACCTTTAAATAATATGTAGGGGCGTGGATCAGAAAACCAGTCAGTATCGCAGATAGATTGTAGCTTCCATCAATGTAATTGTCTGCATCATTTCCAATCCCCCATTTTTTTTTTGTTGCTACAATCTGCAATATTAAAGGTGATCTTCCCCCTAAAAAATAAAATAAATAAATAAAAGTCAGTGTCTGGTGTGACCACCATTGGCCTCGTGCAGCGTGACACATTCCTTCGCATAGAATTGATCAGGCTGTTGATTGTGGCCTGTGGGATGTTGTCCCACTCCTCTTCAATGGCTGTGTGACGTTGCTGGATATTGGCCAGAACTGGGACACGCTGTCGTACACGTCGATCCAGAGCATCCCGAACAGGCTCAATGGGTGACATGTCTGGTGAATATGCAGGCCTTGGAAGATGGGAAATTTTCTGCTTCCAGGAATTATAAACAGATCCTTGCGACATGGGGCCATGCATTATCATGCTGAAACATGAGGTGATGGCGGCGGATAAATGGCACGGCAATGGGCCTCAGGATCTCGTCAAGGTATCTCTGTGCATTCAAATTGCAATCGATAAAATGCAATTGTGTTTGTTGTCCCTAGTTTATGCCTGCCCATAACATAACCCCACCGCCACCATGGGGGACTCAGCAAACTGCTCACCCGCACAACACCATACACGCGGTCTGACATCTGCCCGGTACAGTTGAAACCGGGCTTGATCTGGGAAGAGCACACTTCTCCAGCATGCTAGTGGCAATCGAAGGTGAGCATTTACCCACAGAAGTCAGTTCCGACGCCAAACTGTAGTCAGGACAAGACCCTGCTGATGACGACAAACACACAGATGAGCATCCCAGAGATGGTTTCTGATAGTTTCTGCAGAAATTCTTTGGTTGTGCAAACCTAGATTCATCAGCTGTCTGGGTGGGTGTTCTCAGACGATCCCGCAAGTGAAGAAATTGGATGTGGAGGTCCTGTGCTGGTGTGTTAACACGTGGTCTGCTGTTGTTAGGCCAGTCGGACGTACTGACAAATTCACTAAAACACAGTTGGAGGCAGCTTATGGTAGAGAAATTAACATTCAATTCTCTACCAATAGCTCTGGTGGACTTTCCTGCGTCAGCATGCCAATTGCACGCTCCCTCAAAACTTGAGACATTTGTGGCATTGTTTTGTGACAAAACTGCTCATTTTAGAGTGGTCTTTTATTGTCCCCAGTACAAGGTGCACCTGTGATTTGATCGTGCTGTTTAATCAGCTTCTTGACATGCCACACCTGTCAGGGGAATGGATTATCTTGGCAAAGGAGAAATTCTCACGAAAAGGGATGTCATTTTTTGGAGAAATAAGCTTTTTGTGCATATGGAACATTTCTGGGATCTTTTATTTAACTTCTTACGGCTGAGATCCCGTTAACGGGATCGATATGACAACAGCCAGTGAAAGTGCAGGCCGCCTAATTCAAAACAACAGAAATCTCATAATTAAAATTCCTCAGACATACAAGTATGTTACACCATTTTAAAGATACACTTCTTGTTAATCTCACCACAGTGTCCGATTTCAAATATGCTTTTCGGCGAAAGCACCACAAATGATTATGTTAGGTCAGCACCTATTCACAGAAAAACACAGCCATTTTTCCAGCCAGAGAGGAGTCACAAAAATCAGAAATAGAGATAGAATTAATCACTAACCTTTGATGATCTTCATCAGATGACACTCATAGGACTTCATGTTACACAATACATGTATGTTTTGTTCGATAAAGTTCATATTTATATCCAAAAATCTCAGTTTACATTGGCGCGTTATGTTCAGTAATGTTTTGCCTCCAAAACATCCGGAGATTTTGCAGAGAGCCACATCAATTGACAGAAATACTCATAATAAACATTGATAAAAGATACAAGTATTAAACATGGAACATTAGATAAACCTCTCCTTAATGCAACCGCTGTGTCAGATTTTTTTTTAATTTTACGGAAAAAGCACACCATGCTATAATCTGAGTACAGCGCTCAGAGCCCAAATAAGACATAAAGATATCCGCCATGTTGGAGTCAACAGACGTCAGAAATAGTATTATAAATATTCACTTACCTTTGATGATCTTCATCAGCATGCACTCCCAGGAATCCCAGTTCCACAATAAATGTTTGTTTTGTTCGATATAGTCCATAATTTATGTCCAAATACCTTCATTTTGTTTGCGCGTTCAGTCCAGTAATCCACATTCATGACACACAGTTCAGATGAAAAGTCAAACAATTCCATTACAGTTCGTAGAAACATGTCAAATTCCTTTGTCTTCAGAAATGCGATGGAATGCAGGTCGCTCTCACGTGACCGCGCATGTTCAGCTCGTGCCAGACACCTGACTCAAAGAGCTCTCCTTCCCTCATTCCTCACAGTAGAAGCATCGAACAAGGTTTTAAAGACTGTTGACATCTAGTGGAAGCCTTAGGAAGTGCAAAATGACCAATATCCCACTGAATATTGGATGGGCAAACCTACAAACCTCAGATTTCCCACTTCCTGGTTGGATTTTTTCTCAGGTTTTTGCCTGCCATATGAGTTCTGTTATACTCACAGACATCCTTCAAACAGTTTTAGAAACTTCAGAGTGTTTTATATCCAAATCTACCAATAATATGCATATCTTAGCCTCTGAGCCTGAGTAGCAGGCAGTTTACTCTGGGCACCTTTTCATCCAAGCTACTCAATACTGCCACCCAGCTCATGAAACACTTTACATGTTGCGTTTATATTTTTGATCAGTATGTTGATAATACTATTATGTACTCAATTGCGCCGACTGTTGACCTGGCTGTGACAAAGCTACAGTCCCATTTTGCAGTTGTGCAGGAAGCCCTTACTGATTTTAAACCCGTGCTTAATACGGGCAAAACTAATGACAATGATCATTTAAAAAACGTACGAATGAGCTTGTTAAGAAACTAAGATTTAAAGTAGGCTTTTTTTTATTACAAAAAACAGATCTCGTCTCTCTTTAGTCAGCAGGAAGCAGATTGTGCAGTCAACCTTTATACCTGTCCTTGATTATGGTGATACTATGTATCAAAGTGCATCTACTGCTATGCTTAAACCCCTGGATGCCGTTTTTCATAGCGCCCTTAGTTTTATCACAGGAGACAATTATGTTACTTATCACTGTATTCTTTACCAAAAGGTTGGCTGGATCTCTTTGAAGTTACGTAGATCACATCATTACGTTATTTTTGTTGACAAAGATCTGCTCCACGAGCTTCCGACTTACTGAACTTCACTGTTAAGATTCAAAATGACAAGTTATTAAACCCGTTCACAGGGTTGGTTAACCCTGGAGTCTCCTTTGGTGTCTACAGAGTTAGGTAAATCAGCCTTTAGTTTTCTTGCTCCACATGTTTGGAATGATCTCCGAAATACATTTTGAATAGATGCGTTAGTGTCCCAAGGGTAGTTCAGGCAGCGGACAGAGGATTATTTTTTAACAATGAAGAATGTGTTTGTTTTAGTTAACTGCGTTTTGTGTGTATTGTTTATATTTTATTTGTTTTATATTGTATTTTATTTTTGATGTATTTTATGAAATTGTATATGCAGGGCTCCCTGGTGGCTCCCTGTTTAAAAAAAGGTAAATATAAATAGAGCAGTGTGCAGTACAAATTGTAATGGGTCTCAGGTGTCGGGTAAGGTGGAGGCGATATGATCCTTAACTAGCCTTTTAAATCACTTCATGATGACTTCGTGATGACCCTGCAACTACATCTGTGCATGTGACATTTTAAATGTAATCTATCTATAGTCAAATCATAAAGTAAAAGCAGGTGAGCTGGTTCTACTCTTTTTGGACAAGGCAGCAGCTACTCTTCCTGGGGTCTGGCAAATTTAAGTCTTCTCAGATAGAGTTCAGTGTGTCAAATCGGAGGGCCTGTTGTCCGGACCTCTGGCAGTCTCTTTGGGGGTACCACAGTGTTCAATTCTCGGGCCAACTCTTTTCTCTGTATATATCAATGATGCGGGTGATTCCTTGATCCACCTCTATGCAGACGACCCCATTCTGTATACATCTGGCCCTTCTTTGGACACTGTGTTAACAAACCTCCAAACGAGCTTCAATGCCATACAACACTCCTTCCGTGACCTCCAACTGCTCTTAAACGCTAGTAAAACCAAATGCATGCTCTTCAACCGATCGCTGCCCGCACCCGCCCGCATGACTACTCTGGACGGTTCTGACTTAGAATATGTGGACAACTGCAAATAGCTCGGTGTCTGGCTAGATTGTAAACTCTCCTTCCAGACTCATATTTAGCATCTCCAATCCAAAATTAAATCTAGAATTGACTTCCTATTTCACAAAAAAGCCTTTTTCACTAACGCTGCCAAACATACCCTCGTAAAACTGACTATCCTACCGATCATCGGCAAAGTGGATGCAGCAAACTGGATGCAGTCTATCACAGTGCCATCCGTTTTGTCACCAAAGCCCCATATACCACCCACCATTGCGACCTGTATGCTCTCGTCGGCTGGCCCTCGCTACATATTCATCGCCAAACCCACTGGCTCCAGCTCATCTATAAGTCTCTGCTAGGTAAAGCCCCACAATATCTCAGCTCACTGGTCACCATAACAACACTCACCCGTGGCACGCGCTCCAGCAGGTATATCTCACTGGTCATCCCCAAAACCAACACCTCCTTTGGCCGCCTTTCCTTCACGTTCTCTGCTTCCAATGACTGGAACGAATTGCAAAAATTGCTGAAGTTGGAGACTTATATCTCCCTCACTAACTTTATTAAGCATCAGCTATCTGAGCATCAACTATTTTTGCTATTTTGCACACCAGTATTTCTACTTGCACATCATCATCTGCACATCTATCACTCCAGTGTTAATTTACTAAATTGTAAATACTTCGCCACAATGGCCTATTTATTGCCTTACCTCTTTACTCCATTTTGACACAATGTATATAGATTTTTCTACTGTATTATTGACTGTACTTTTGTTTATCATATGTGTAACTCTGTGTTGTTTTTTGTCACACTGCTTTGCTTTATCTTGGCCAGGTCACAGTTGTAAATGAGAACTTGCACACACGCACACACACGCACACACACACACACACACACACACACACACACACACACACACACACACACACACACACACACACACACACACACACACACACACACACACACACACACAGCAAAACAAACCGTTTTGTATTGCTATCCTTGTGGGGACCAAAGAATTGATTCACATCCAAAATCCTATTTTCCCCAACCCCTACATCTAACCTTAAGCTTAAACTAAACCTTAACCCCAAACCCTAAAACAACACCTAAACTTAACTCCTAAACCTAACCTTAATGCTAACCCAAACTTTTAAATTAGCACATTTGTCTCACTTTTATCTCTGCATTGTTGGGAAAGGGCTTGTAAGTAAGCATGTCATGGTAATTTCTAAAACTGTTGCATTTGGTGTATGTGACAAATACAATTTTAATTGATATTTGTTTTGATTTGTGAACAGATTATTTTACTTTATTGCGTTCACGAAATATGACATACCCCTAACTGCACAATGTATTTCTTGGTTAGAGATAATTACATTTTATGGTCCTAAAGACCATTTGCTTGGTTCTAATTTGGGCTCAGTTATATGAACACACCCACTAAAAAGTGCTGCGTCATCCTACAGTATTGTAGTTCCCAGTCCCTCTGCAGCCTTGGCATTAATTATAGGCTAGTCTTGAGTGACTGCACACTTTTCTATGAGAGAACGTAGGGGCAAGGGAGGGACAGGGTGAAAAGAGACCGCACACTGCAATCTTTGCTCCCATGTGATTTTTTGGTGACAATGTTTCAACCACTCAGGTCTTCATCAGACCTCCATTGACAATGAACAAAACGATATATAGGCTACATGTATATAGGCCTATATACACTACAAAGGTATGTGGACACCTCTTCAAATTAGTGGATTTGGAGATGATTGTGGACTACAGGAAAAGGAGGACCGAGCAAGCCCCCATTCTCATCGACGGGGTTGTAGTGGAGCAGGTTGAGAGCTTCAAGTTCCTTGGTGTCCACATCAACAACAAGCTAGAATGGTCCAAACACACCAAGACAGTCGTGAAGAGGGCACGACAAAGCCTGTTCCCCCTCAGGAAACGAAAACGATTTGGCATTGGTCCTGAGATCCTGAAAAGGTTCTACAGCTGCAACATCGAGAGCATCCTGACTGATTGCATCACTGCCTGGTACGGCAAATGCTCTGCCTCTGACCTCAAGGCACTACAGAGGGTAGTGTGTACGGCCCAGTACATCACTGGGGCTAAGCTGCCTGCCATCCAGGACCTCTACACACAGGCGATGTCAGAGAAAGGCCCTAAAAATTGTCACAGACCCCAGCCACCCCAGTCATAGACTGTTCTCTCTACTACTGCATGGCAAGCGGTACCGGAGTGCCAAGTCTAGGACAAAAAGGCTTCTCAACAGTTTTTACCCCCAAGCCATTAGACTCCTGAACAGGTAATCAAATGGCTACCCGGACTATTTGCATTGTGTAGACCACCCGACCCCAACCCCCCAACCCCTCTTTTTACGCTGTTGCTACTCTCTGTTTATCATATATGCATAGTCACTTTAACTATACATTCATGTACATACTTCCTCAATTGGGCCAACCAACCAGTGCTCCCGCACATTGGCTAACCGGGCTATCTGCATTGTGTCCCGCCACCCGCCAACCCCTCTTTTACGCTACTGCTACTCTCTGTTCATCATACATGCATAGTGTCAGGACCCGGTGCGAGAAACAGTCACTAATAATCGTCAGAACCCAGAAGATGAGGCAGACACAGCAGTACTAGAGATGGTGGTTTAATTAAAGAACAAAATCTTCAGGCAAAGAAACTAAATCCACAATGTCCAAAAATAAAGCCAAAAGGCACAAAATGGAAATCCTCCAAAATACAAAAGAAACTCCACAAAGTAGTAAAAAAACAGCAGGGAAAAACAAACCTCAAAAGACTACTCAAATAATACACAAGAACTAAACCAGAGAACCTCTGGAAAATCCAACAAGAGAAATATCTGAACAAAACAAGGCTTGGGCTGGGGCTGGGTGCTAACTTACAAACACTGAGCAAGGAACTGAGGAACACACAGGGTTTAAATACTAACAAGGGAACGACAAACAGCTGCAAACAATAATAGAGCAAGGAAGAAAACAAAAGGAACAAAAAAGGTGCAATGGGGACATCTAGTGACCAAAAACCTGAACAGTCCTGGCCAAAACCTGACACATAGTCACTTTAACCATATCTACATGTACATACAACCTCAATCAGCCTGACTAACCGGTGTCTGTATGTAGCCTCGCTACTGTTATTTTTCACTGTCTTTTTACTGTTGTTTTTATTTCTTTACTTACCTATTGTTCACCTAATACCTTTTTTGCACTGTTGGTTAGAGCCTGTAAGTAAACATTTCACTGTAAGGTCTACACCTGTTGTTTTCAGCGCACATGTTTATCAAATAAACTTTGATTTTATTTGATCTAGTGGAAAGGCTTCCCAGAAGAGTGGAGGCCATTATAGCAGCAAAGGGGAGACCAACTCCATATTAATGCCCATGATTTTGGAATGAGATGTTC
The DNA here is from genome assembly GCF_045679555.1 of Salvelinus alpinus. Taxonomy (NCBI): domain Eukaryota; kingdom Metazoa; phylum Chordata; class Actinopteri; order Salmoniformes; family Salmonidae; genus Salvelinus; species Salvelinus alpinus. The sequence continues at coordinate 47,529,743 of NC_092114.1, read as the reverse complement.
GACAAGCAGGTGTCCACATACTTTTGTAGCCATGTAGTGTATAGCAAATTCATCTCAGTCGCTTGTCTGTCACTCAGAAGACACTTTTTACTTTACAGTATCTGCATTGACTAACTGGGGCCAACTCGCACATCAATGAGATGTGATGGCTGAGTTGAGCTGTGATTGGCTTGATGGGATGGGGTAGCATAGGGGATGGTTTGGAGTAGAAGGGGAAGGGGAGGAGGGAGGTGTAGTTGTTTTCTTTCAGTTTCCCTGCTGACTGGAATTGAGAGAGAGAGGGAAAGAGCGAGAGGGAGAGAGAGCAATAGAGAGAATCAAAACGCAGCAGCTAAGCAGCCCAGCCAGCTAGCAGCAGCAGCTCCACTGCAGAGACAGACAGAAACTGATATTATAGAGAAAAATCCTCCACCTCCTCCTCAAGCAGAGTGCTGTGCCGCATTGAACTGACCTTGCAGTTCACAGCCTCCCAGACGGAGCAGGAGCACTACCAAAGGGGCAAGCAGCCTCAGAGCTTCATTAGGATTGGGACTGAAGGAGCAGTGGGAGAGAGAGCATGGACACTGCAAGGTCTATCCAGCATGAGATCACTTCTCTCAAAGGTACTCTGTCTCCCTCATTTCCCCACAATCCCTTGCAGAGGAGTACCTCATCTTGTGATTATGTGGAGAAAGTTTTATCAAAGGATCTGTGCAGTCTAAATGGAGGAATGCTGTCTCTCTTTATGCACCCCTTTCCCCTCTCTCACTCTGCAATTGTTGAGAATCAAGGGAGAGAATGGCTTTTGTGTTCAAGCTTGACTGGATAGTATTGGTGATGGTGTATTGGAGCTGCCCTCATGTTATGTTTATGTGTGTTTGTGTTCGCAAATGTGTGATGGCGTGAATGCACCGGAGTGGTGAGTGGCGGGAGCTTTCCGCTGCTGCATGCAGCAGGCTGAGTGCATCTGCGCCATGCTTGGGTCTGCAGAGTGATGCTGCATCGCCGCGGTAATGCTACAAACCGACCAACCACGACTGTACCCTTTGACTGGAAATATCCCTGCCTGCATTGGGAGAGGGTCCAGAGCAACACTGGACAGGAAACATAAAAGCAGACACCATTAAATTGAATGTAGGGAAACAGGGTTCTTCTTGGCTTCTTTTGCTCAGTTGATTATGACTTCATCCACTGCAGTGTGTCATGGAGCGGCTCACTTCGTAGTGCATTTGTTTACATCCTATAGGTGTCACCACTGTACCCCCCTCCCACACGACTGCTACTTTATGATTATCTCACTGTCACTGATCATCAACCACTCTGGGATGGAAATAAGACTGTTACAAGACATGTTAAGAAATGCAAGATATGCCATTGTGATAGAGTAATGATGGTTTAATTATGGGATACTGACGATGTAAAACTCATTTTAATCTCTTTATAACCTCATAATCTAAAAATGCTGATAATGATAGTGTTTTCACTCGGGTCTCGACAGACTCTCTAGAGACTCTATTAGCTTTGAATCAATCCAGCCCTGGTGTATCTGTGTGTGATTTGTTGCTAGCCTAGCACAGCAATCGATTGTCTGTGCAATGCAAGAGCAGAACATTATCATGTTGAGTGGGGGGTTCCAGTAATACTAATTGAACAAGTTCAGAACACAAGACTAATGCTATCACCTGGACATGTTAGTTAGGCACAAGAAAGAAGTCTGGATTTTAGACCTAATTATGCATTCACTCTGTTTAGGCTATAGTTTCAATAAAAAATGCTGAGTGCAATTTGTAAATGGCATCCACCCCAGTCTTAAGACTGCATTAGGGAGTTTGTGTACCGGATTGAACCTTGCAGTGCCTCTTAATTTATTCAAAGACTTTGCCTCCCCTCACTACTCTAGACAGGACTTTGTACCTATTTCCTGGAGGTACCGCTATTTGGCTGGTGATTATGTGTATTAGTGTCGTGCTCAGTGTAATGCTACTACTCAGCTCATATCTCCACTCTCTATCTATCTCTCCCTTAAAGGGACGATCTGGGATTGGTATATCACATTTTTGACTTTTAAATTAATTATATATAGTCATTGATTCTTGAAGAATATAACGGAATGTAAATGTCTCATGTGTTTAGTTCAACTGTCGTACCCCAGAATCCAAAGTATAAGCTTGTTTTCTGTAATGTTTGTAAACAATGTAGTTGCAAACACTACATCTTCAAGACATGGTTTTGAAAACTATAATTTGATTTCATGGATGGTCCTTGCAGTCAAAGCTGGCCCCATCCCTCAAAACAGGTGGTGGGGCTGCCATTTTGTTGTTTTTCCCGAATCGCAGACCTTAATGCAGACTGTAAAGAAAAGGTCCCTCAAGATCCTCCCTGACCTTTAACTGTAGTCTCCATTTAAAGCCCTTGTGTGAAAATTGTTTGTAATTTAAACTTTTTTTAGGCAAACAAACTGGCCTAAACTTTGCAGATGGTCTTTTAATTCAGTTTCCGGAGTCAAAACCATTGAAATTGCGCTGGTTACGGATCTAACGCACAAATGTATGGTGAGTCAAACTGAATATACATAAAATTAAGAGCGAGCTGGCACGGTTGAGACCTTTTCTTGATGTACCGATTGGTTTCATACAACCTCTTTCAACACTGCAGACTTCCTCGTTGGTTTTGGGTCGAGTTCAGGCAAAACAGTTTATTGCACTAAAAAGGGAAAGAAAGACGGTAGGCACACCTGTGCAGAGTGGAAGTTAATGTTTGAAATAGTGAATATGAACTTTAATGTGTCTTGGTTAACGTAACAGGTCTTCATATTTCATAACTCCCTTAAGGAATCATGAAGATTCTCATCATCCCTAAAATCTACATCAAATCAAATGTTATTTGTCACATGCTTCGTAAACAACAAGTGTAGACAAAGAGGGAAATGCTTACTTAATAATGCAGAGAAGATGAGCTCCCGAGTGGCACAGCGGTCTAAGGCACTGCATCTCAGTGCTAGAGGCGTCACTACAGACCCTGGTTCGATTTCAGGCTGTATCACAACCGGCCGTGATTGGGAGTCCCATAGGGCGGCGCACAATTGGCCCAGTGTTGTTAGGGTTTGGCTGGGGTAGGCCGTCATTGTAAATAAGAATTTGTTCGTAACTGACTTGTCTAGTTAAATAAAATGAATAAAAATGAGATACAATTTAAATAAATATTAATACACCAAAAAATTATAGTAACATGAGATTCACAATGAGTAACAATAACAATGTGGCGATGGTATATGTGTGTGTGTTGGAGTGTGAGTGTGTGGGTAGAGCCCAGTGTGTGTGCATAGAGTCAAAAGAGTTAGTGCAAAAAGGGTCAATGCAGATAGTCCGGGTAGCTATTTGGTGAACTATTTAGCAGTCTTATGGCTTGGGGGTAGAAGCTGTTTAAAGTCCTTGTTGGTTCTATACTTTCTATAATAAACAATGAGCTATGTTAGCAATAGCGATATTACTGTGCAATGTAGACATTTTATCCTGAGCTTGCAAAACTATTTGGATGTTGTGCCCATTGGTTATGAATGTTTCAACCTCTGTGTTGCGAAGTTTTATTTTTACCGTCAGTTGCTGGTTTCAATGAGCAGCAAAAAGGACACCACCCATGAGCCTTTTAGCGTGTCTGCAGCCACAGAAAGAGACACTGGGTCTGTTTTAATGCGTCCACCTGCGAATCCGAGGCTATGATTGTGCTTCCGTTGTGGGTGTGGTAGCGAAACAACCTTTATTTGCATGCAATTCATATATATTCATATGCATTACCATTTCTTCCGACAGTGAAAGAACTGCTCTGGCACGCTGCATGAAAAAGAGGCATCATTCACCCAAAAGAGCGGCAGAGGCTGCCAAACTGTCTCAAAAGTCTGAGGCGCACTGCACATTTTTTTGTTCGGTGTGGTGAAGGAGCGGTGTTTGAACTAGTGCTTAAAGCCTGTCGCATGCTTCCCGGTCGAACCGCTTTGTGCATACCGGATTCTTCAATTAAGTGTTTGTTGTCATTCAGCGAGAGACGACTCAGCGGGTCCAAGCACTTGAACATGCTGAGAATGGATGTGTCCTAAATGGAACCCTGTTCCCTACATAGTGCACTACTTTGAGCAAAGCCCTTTGGGTGCTGGTCAAAAGTCATCCACTATATAGAGAACAGTGTGCCATTGGGACGCTGTCAATGTTTTCCCAAGAGGAGAAGAGAGAAAAGCTTGCTCACCCTATTGAACACTGCCCATTGGAGTTACTTAATAGGTTTGACATTGATTGCTCAGTTGGTTCATTTGTAAGCATGTTTTCACCAAGGAGAGTTCAATACACAGCTGCTGGCCTGAGGGTCAGCTTTTTAAGATGTTATGTAGCCTATGCAGTGTTTAAGATTTTAGACCTATATTACTCACCTAATATGTCTTATATTGGGGAAGTGTTCACATTCCTCATAGTGGGGGTGCGCATCACAGAAACCGAGGGTGTGTCCCAATTGACACCCTATTTCCAATGGGGCCTGGTCAGAATTAGTGGACTATTTTGGGAATACGGTGCCATTTCAGACACAATCTGGCTCTGATATGTCTGAGTGCCAATTAGAATGGCATCAGATTCCTCTCTGCTTTGCCCCACTCATACAGTACCTCTCTCATGCCCAGTTCAGGGTCTTGACCTACATTCTCTGAGCTTAGTGCAGCTCTCTAATTAGCCTAGGTAACAGGCTTTTTAAGACCAGAATTTGTATGTGGGAGCCTTCTTTGCCATAGAAACTGTGGGAGGGGTACAGGAATTTAGGGTGAAGTTAAGTCACTGTACCGCGGGCGCCGATTACTTGGATGTCGATTTAAGGCTGCCTCCCGCACCTCTCTGATTCAGAGGGGTTGGATTAAATGCGGAAGACACATTTCAGTTGTACAACTGACTAGGTATCCCCCTTTCACTTTCACTTTTTATGAGGTTGACAAATCAGTTGTTTACTAGATACAAAGGCTGTCATTATGTCATTGCATGGACAGACCACAAACAACTGTGAAAGATGGTGAGATGCTGAACCAAGTGCATAAGGCCCGAAATGTCCAGATGAGGGAATGGGTACTTTAATAGTGCTGACACCACTGCAGTAATGGTGTCAGCACTGGTCTACCAAACACTGGTGCAAAGCCTGATCATGGAAATGCAGCGTACCCTCTTTTCTGCCTCTACGATTGCTCTCTGAGGTGATGCCACACTCCATTTACAGTAAGCTAATCTGTTAGCCTGCAGAAACTCTTAACCTTTGACCTTTGTTGGGCCCCGCAATGCTTTGTCTATCCCAGTGGGTCTGGTATGAAAACAAACCACCACTCCAGTGTCCAGTCTAGTCTCTATGAGTTTGGGAAAAAAACTGTGGTGTAAAGTACTTAAGTAAAAATACTTTAAAGTACTACTTAAGTCGTTTTTTGGGGTATGTGTAACAATGTGCGCTGAGAGTTGGGAAGCAAGTTCAGGGAGTGAGTGTTTTAATAAATAAATGTAACATAAAATGAAACAAAACAAGAAACACGAACAACGCACAGACTTAACACTGGAACAGAAACAATAACGCCTGGGGAAGGAACCAAAGGGAGCGACATATATAGGGAAGGTAATCAGGGAAGTGATGAAGTCCAGGTGAGTCTGATGACGCGCAGGTGTGTGTAACGATGGTGACAGGTGTGCGCCATAACGAGCAGCCTGGTGACCTAGAGGCCGGAGAGCGAGCACACGTGACAGTACCCGCTCCCCGACTCGCGGCTCCAGCCACAGGACGCCGACCAAAATGACGATCCCGGGGATCAGGAGCGGACCAGTACTCGTTACATTTTGAATGCTTAGTAAGACAGGAAAATTGTCAAATTCCCGCACTTATCAAGATAACACTTGGGCTTCCCTGCTGCCTCTGGGATGGCGGACTCACTAAACACAAATGCATATTTTGTAAATAATGTCAGAGTGTTGGAGTGTGCCCCTGGCTATCTGAACATTTTAAAAACAAGAAAATGGTGCCAACTGCTTTGCTAATTTTAAGGAATGTTATATGATTTATACTTTTACTTTTGATACTTAAGTATATTTTAGCAATTACATTTACTTTTGATATTTAAGTATATTTAAAAGCAAATACTGCCCTTCATTATGCACACCTGCTACCATCATTACGCGCATCAGCACTCATTGGACTCACCTGGACTCCTTGATTTTGTTGATTTCCCCCTCTATATCTGTCTGTTCCTCAGTTGGTTCCATGTGTCAGCAGTATTGTCGTAATGTCGTTTTGTTCCCCCTGTCCAGACGCTGTTGTTTTTGTCCGTTTTCCATTAAATGTTCATTCCCTGTACTTGCTTCTCGTCTCCAGCGTCGATCCTCACACATGCGTGTGTTTTTCGACATGTGAGTTCATCAGGGTTGCATCCCAAATGGCACCCTATTCCCTATAGTGCACTACTTTTCACCAGGGCCCATAGGGCTCTTGTCAAAAGTTGTGCATTTCGTTGGAGCCCTGGTCAAAAATACTCCACTAGGAAATAGGGTGCCATTTGGGACATAGGCCATGAGTATCTAACAGAGAGATCAAATTATCTCAACAGGTGTCAGAGGAGAGGAAGAGGTCACAAAGTCAGGGCATTTGACCTGAAATTTGTCTTTTAAAGAGTGCGTGTCAGGAAGACCACTACGTGGTAGTTTAAAGGATCACTGTCAAACTCTCAAAGTGCTGACTATTCTGTTTCTGTCACGCCTGCTCGCGCTCTCCCTATCTGGCACTCGAGGGTGCCAGGCTGCCCTTCATTACACACACCTGTCACAATCATTACGCGCAGCGGCGCTCATTGGACTCACCTGGACTCCTTCCCTTTGTTGATTGCCCCGTCTATAGTTGTCTGCTCCCCCATTTGTTCCCTGTGTCTGCACTGATGTCGTTATTTTGTCCCCTGTCAATGCTCTGTTCCTGTCCTGTTTCATGTCCGTTATCTATTAAATTTTCTCCCTGTACCTGCTTCCTGTCTCCAGCGTCGATCCTCACAGAATGCTGACACCAAAATGTAAAACATCAGGGAGGCCTTGTTTTTTTTGTTGGTGACGTTGGGTCCGGGTGCCGTCACCGAAGGAACCTGGGGTGCCTCAGCTAGCTCGTCAGGCTTCCATGCCCTAGCTGGCTCAAGAGCTTTTTCTTGCCCCGGTGGGCTTGTCAGGCGCCCACCCCACGTCATGCTTCAGCCGGCCATCAGGCTCCCACGCCTCAGCCGGTTTGTCAGGCTCCCACGTCTCAGCGGGATCATACGGCTTTCACGCCTCAACCGTATCATCAGGCTCCCACGCCTCAACCGGTTCGCCTGGCTCCCACGCCTCTGTCAGTTCGTTGGGCTTCTACGCCCCAGCCAGCTTGTCCAGTGCCCATGCCTCAGCCGGCCCACCAGGCTCACCCAGGTGGGACGCCGGGTGGAGCCCCTAGAGGGGGGGAGGTCCTGCCCCCTGCTCTCCCCCTCTGCCCTTTATTACACACACCTGTCACCATCATTACGTGCAGCAGTGCCTATTGGACTCACCTGGACTCCTTCCCTCTGTTGATTGCCCCGTCTATAATTGTCTGCTCGACCGTTTGTTCCCTGTGTCTGCATTAACGTCATTATGTGTTCATGTCCAGACGCTGTTCCTGTTCTGTTTCATGTCTGTTGTCTATTAAATGTTCTCCCTGTACCTGCTTCCTGTCTCCAGCGTTGATCCTCACAGTTTCAAGAAAAGGGAGACTCAAGCAAGTTCAGTTAATACACAGAGAGTGAGTGCTGGTTTATTTTAATCAGTAAAAGGGTACATGCTTAAACCTCAGTTTCAAGAGTTTTTCTGATTGAGGAAAAACTCCAGGTTGTACTTAGCCTATGCATCCTCCTGAGACGAACCTTTGTTGTTTCCCTGAGTGTAGGTGGGAGTAGTTATAATAGATAGCCGGTGTCTGGGATCATAGAGACAATGGCTGTGTTCCAAATAACTCCCTATGTAGGGCACTACTTTTGACCAGGGTCCGTAGGTTCTGGTCAAAAGAAATGCACTATATAGGGAATAGGGTGCCATTTGGAACACAGAGAGCTCAGAGAAAGAGAGGGATCGTTAATCTTAATGATGAGCATTACATCATTGTTTTGAAGAGGTGTATTTGTGACATCTGTATCAGACGCTAGCTCTGAAGAAACAGCTGCATTTCTGTTTTTGCAGTATTTATAAATTGTTCTTTTAAAATGTGATTATTTTACCCTGTTGTCACCTGTTTGAAATTAGATTTAGTTTGACTCTGGTATCATCAATACCGGTATGTCAGTTTAAGAAGCTTTCGGACATGTGAAAAATCAATCCTACTAGTGGCTAATAAGGTTCATGTCAAGAAGTATGAAAATAAATCATACTTTTGCTCTTGCTTTGAGCCACAATCCTGTTGGCAACATTCAGCCAGTCATGGTCATGCTCTGCTTGAACAAGCTGATTACACTCCAGTACAGGTTGCATTCCACGTATTAAAATGAAATGACAGCAGTTTTACGGGCGCCCAACCAATTGTGCTATTATGTGTTTTTTTTCGCGTTATTTGTAGCTTATTTTGTACATAATGTTTCTGCAACCGTATCTTATGGTAAAAAAGAGCTTCTGGATATCAGCACAGCGATCACTCACCTCGGATTAGACCAAGATTGTTTCTTCAACAAGCAGGACGCACAGGACATTCTCCTTACACCTGACAAGGCCAACATCCCAGTTATTTGCAAGAGGAAGAGACGCAGGTACAGAGGACACAGACTGCGATGTCTTGTGAGGATCCGCAGAAGGCGAGTGGGAAAGCTGCCGTTACTGTCAATATTACTACCAACGTGCAATCATTGGACAATAAATTAGACGAGGTATGATCATGAATATCCTACCAACGGGACATCAAAAACTGTAATATCCTATGTTTCACGGAATCGTGGCTGAATGATGACATGGCTATTCAGCTAGTGGTATATACGCTGCACCTGCAAGATAGAACAGTACACTCCGGTAAGACGAGGGAAGGCGGTCTGTGCATATTTGTTAACAACAGCTGGTGCACGAAATCTAAGGGGTTCTCTAGATTTTACTCGCCTGAAGTAGAGTATATTGTGATCAATTGCAGGCCACACTACTTGCCTAGAGAGTTTCAGCCTAACTTTTCGTGGTTGTTTATTTACCACCACAGACAGATGCTGGCACTAAGACCGCACTCAGTCAGCTGTATAAGGAAATAAGCAAACAGCAAACCACTCACCCAGAGGCGGCACTCCTAGTGGCTGAAGACTTTAATGCAGGGAAACTTAAATCAGTTCTGACTAATTTCTATCAACATGTTAAATGTGCAACCAGAGGGAAAAAAATTCTAGATCACCTGTACTCCACACACAGAGACGCGTACAAAGCTCTCCCTTGCCCTCCATTTGGTAAATCCGACCACAACTCTATACTCCTGATTCCTGCTTACAAGCAAAAATTAAAGCAGGAAGCACCAGTTACTCGGTATACAAAAAAGTGGTCAGATGAAGCAGATGCTAAACTACAGGACTGTTTTGCTATCACAGACTGGAACATGTTCCGGGATTCTTCCGATGGCATTGAGGAGTACACCACACAGTCACTGGCTTTATCAATAAGTGCATTGAGGACGTCGTCCCCACAGTGATTGAACGTACATACCCCAACCAGGGCCCATGGATTACAGGCAACATTCGCACTGAGCTAAAGGGTAGAGCTGACTCTTTCAAGGTGCGGGACTCTAACCCGGAAGCTTTTTAAAAATCCTGCTATGCCCTGCGACGAACCATCAAACAGGCAAATCGTCAATAGAGGGCTAAGATTGAATCATACTACACCGGCTCCGACGCTCGTCTTATGTGGCAGGGCTTGCAAACTATTACAGACTACAAAGGGAAGCACAGCCACGAGCTGCCCAGTGACACGAGCCTACCAGACGAGCTTAATCACTTCTATGCTCGCTTTGAGGCAAGCAACACTGAGGCATGCATGAGAGCATCAGCTGTTCCGAACGACATGAAAGAATGGCTTTCTAGCAAAGCTTGAATTTAAAAAAAAATAATAATATTGTGCAAATATTGTACAATCCAGGTGTGCAAAGCTCTTAGAGACTTATCCAGAAAGACTCACAGCTGTAATATGGTTTTATTCTATTTCAGTAATATAATGTGTTCATTTTGTCTGTGTGTTCTTGTTTCTTGTCTTTTGCAGGTAAGTTGCTGTTCCAGTCCTGTTGTATGGTTGTGGGTGTGGCAGTGTCAACTTGGAGCCAGGTAATGAAGGAGGGCAGAGAGTGGGTAAAGTGCAGCAATGGTGAAATGGGCACATAAATACAAAACATATATACTGCTCCCAAAGTGTTTAATGAGAAAATAACAATGTTTCCGGGGTGCCGTACTACAATGGCTGATCCTGTAAAACAACACATTTCACTGCACCTATCTGGTGTATGTGAAAATATAAAAAATTTGTCTTTGTCAGGACCAGAAGTGCAGAAGTGTGCCTTGAGAAAGATTACCACATCAACCTGTCTCTCTAATACAGAAATAAAGAACGCATGTCATGTTTTTCCCCCCAAAGGCTGGGAGTAAGGAATCTTTATGTGGTCTTGTCAGACTGAATGATTACGCCCATTTATCAAGATGCTTACACGCACTGTATACTGTACGTCTATTGCCCATTGGTTGATATGTGCACACAGCTTGATTTCTCAGAGTCGAAAACAAGACCCTGTAGCAATGCTGTGTCTTTCATCCTTTTTATTTGTCTATTCATTGCACTGAGTCAGCATACTTTTCGCCTGCGTCCCAAATGGCTAGGGAATAGGGTGCCATTTGGGACACAACCTACCATTATGGATCAATGTCATCTTCAAAAAATGAATGCCATTTTGTTTGAACTTCACCTCTAATAATAATGATTGGCGAACAATTGCACTAAGGTACCATGATTGATCGGGGGGTTGTCTGTCACCATGTCATACACAAATACGGCACGTTGAGTCATAACTCAATCAGATTTACCCTGCGTCTCAATGGTTCTGCCCACCAGAAATGGAAGCTAGTAGTCATTTCCATGCTGTGATGTTACTCCTGAGTGAAGGGGCAGGATAACTCAGTCACTGAATCCACTTACGGGCCATTCAAGCGGTCACTGGGTAAAATAGCTCGTCTCTGGAGAAGTTTTAAGCATTGACTGCGTCCCAAATGACACCATTCTTTTGACCAGAGACCTATGTGACAATTTGACAACTTCTACTGCATATTTTAGATACCCCTTCTACTCTTATGTAAGGCTGCTTTTTGCTTCTGCCTCCATTTATTTGCAGTAACTCACGTGTTTTTCATGTCTCCCACTGACATTTATCTTTTTGAGTTATATAGCCTTCAATCCTTCGCCATTCTCAGCCCTGTTGCTCGAGCTGATTATTATAAACCCTCTCAGAGAATATTTGTTTGCCAAGATTTTAACACATGGACCAGGGAGGCACCTCACAGAGTACAAAAAATGGGCAATCTTCCATCCAGAACATAGCAGGGGAGTGGGAAGGGCCTCATGGGAAGATTGCCCGTTTTTTGTACTCTGAGGTGCCTGAGGATATCCAGCATTTCTCTCATAGGGGTGTTAAGTCTAGTGGCCCTCAGACCGCAAATGCAGCTCAGACCGTGGAGGGGACGGGTTGTGGGTCCATGGGTTCTGGTAGGCGGGGATCAGACGGAAAAGTTTTTTGTTCAAGCAGTGGGCTCTCTCACTGTCAAAAGCTGGGTTTACAAGGTGGGAAAGGCTTTATATATGACCCTGCTAATGGCCCTCTATCCATGAAGAGCCAAGAAAAAGACCACATATCACATATTCAGTCTGAGTGGAGCAGCCACTGTTGATGAAACATAAGTCCTTTGTGTGTCCTTTCTGCTTTGTTTGTCAGACGGTGATGATGTCCATCCCACCATAAAGAGTAATGATATCCGTAATCTTTAATGGGCTGTGACTAGGCCCTGCATTCCGAGCTGCGAGAACAGAGAGAGGAGGTGGGTGTTGAAGGCCCCAGAGCAGTCATTGATAAAAGGCATACCAAGTTTAACTCTGTGAACAAACAAAAGCCCAGTCGAAGCCAGTTGAACTTGACAACTACTGTACTCCGTCATTTGTTGTTTTTCTCACCCTGTTACAGTGACTTTTTTTGGACTCTTGCCAAGGAGCAGTGCTATTATGATTGAATGTGTACTGCTAAGGGGGCTTGCTTCAAGTGTGCTTCTATTGGTTGAACTCTTCTGGACTGGAGCAGCCTATTGACTCCCCAGCTATATAGTGTGGTCTTTACACAACAAAACCTGCTAGTGTCACTGGGGAAAGACCTCAACTTCAAAGCCAGCAAACCACGAAGGCCAGAGGATTTCCTCAAATGTTTGTGTTTCTTGTTTGAAGAAGGCATATTCTTCTTGGTCAGTCTTTTATTTGGGTTTGGTTTTTGCAGACATGTTTGAGGGTTGTAGAACATGCTTACTGTACACGGTACCCTATGGTTCAGTCACTGGTCAGTAGTAAGACCACACAGACCAATGATTATGGAATGGATGGACCACCAGGTTGTTGATCTTTGCTGTCTCTAAACTAAAGCATTTGTTCATTTCAATACTGGCTTGTTAGTCACAATGTGGTATTGCTAATATGGTGCCAACTTCAGTAACGAGGAAGCAGACAAAATAATTTAGGAAAACGTTCCCGACCACAGCTCAGGGTGGGGGGGGCTTGCAAAAGTAAAGACTTTTTTATTTTCATAACCATCATGAAACCAGATTGTATGTACCAGATCCTGTTGGCACTGACAATATACCAATCCTCAGGCTTTTATGATATATCCCAATAAAAGTACATAGATGGCTAATCATTAGGATCAAGTCACAGGATGAGCTCTTAGCCATGCTCGCTTCCAGGAAGAGTTATCAATCAATCAAATATATTCATAAAGCCCTTCTTACATCAGCTGATGTTACAAAGTGACCCCGCCTAAAACCCCAAACAGTAAGCAATGCAGATGTAGAAGCACGGTGGATGGGAAAAACTCCCTAGAAAGGCCAGAACCTAGGAAGAAACCTATAGAGGAACCAGGCTATTATTTTATTTTTTATTTTATTTAACCTTTATTTAACCAGGTAGGCAAGTTGAGAACAAGTTCTCATTTACAATTGCGACCTGGCCAAGATAAAGCAAAGCAGTTCGACACATACAACAACACAGAGTTACACATGGAGTAAAACAAACATACAGTCAATAATACAGTAGAAAAAAATAAGTATATACAATGTGAGCAAATGAGATGAGATAAGGGAGGTAAAGGCAAAAAAAAGGCCATGGTGGCGAAGTAAATACAATATAGCAAGTAAAACACTGGAATAGTAGATTTGCAGTGGAAGAATGTGCAAAGTAAAGTTGGAAATAATGGGGGGCAAAGGAGCAAAATAAATAAATAAATACAGTAGGGGGAGAGGTAGTTGTTTGGGCTAAATTATAGATGGGCTATGTACAGGTGCAGTAATCTGTGAGCTGCTCTGACAGCTGGTGCTTAAAGCTAGTGAGGGAGATAAGTGTTTCCAGTTTCAGAGATTTTTGTAGTTCTTGCCAGTCATTGGCAGCAGAGAACTGGAAGGAGAGGCGGCCAAAGGAAGAATTGGTTTTGGGGGTGACCAGAGAGATATACCTGCTGGAGCGCGTGCTACAGGTGGGTGCTGCTATGGTGACCAGCGAACTGAGATAAGGGGGGACTTTACCTAGCAGGGTCTTGTAGATGACCAGGAGCCAGTGGGTTTGGCGACAAGTATGAAGCGAGGGCCAGCCAACGAGAGCGTACAGGTCTCAGTGGTGGGTAGTATATGGGGCTTTGGTGACAAAACGGATGGCACTGCATGATAAACTGCATCCGAGTAGGGTATTGGAGGCTATTTTGTAAATGACATCGCCGAAGTCGAGGATCGGTAGGATGGTCAGTTTTACAAGGGTATGTTTGGCAGCATGAGTGAAGGATGCTTTGTTGCAAAATAGGAAGCCAATTCTAGATTTAACTTTGGATTGGAGATGTTTGATGTGAGTCTGGAAGGAGAGTTTACAGTCTAACCAGACACCTAGGTATTTGTAGTTGTCCACATATTCTAAGTCAGAACCGTCCAGAGTAGTGATGTTAGACGGGCGGGCAGGTGCAGGCAGTGATCGGTTGAAGTGCATGCATTTAGTTTTACTTGTATTTAAGAGCAATTGGAGGCCACGGAAGGAGAGTTGTATAGCATTGAAGCTCGTCTGGAGGGTTGTTAACACAGTGTCCAAAGAAGGGCCAGAAGTATACAGATTGGTGTCATCTGCGTAGAGGTGGATCAGAGAATCACCAGCAGCAAGAGCTACATCATTGATGTATACAGAGAAGAGAGTCGGTCCAAGAATTTAACAACAGGCCCTCCGATTTGACACACTGACCTCTATCAGAGAAGTAGTTGGTGAACCAGGCGAGGCAATCATTTGAGAAACCAAGGCTATTGAGTCTGCCGATGAAGATGTGGTGATTGACAGAGTCGAAAGCCTTGGCCAGGTCAATGAATACGGCTGCACAGTATTGTTTCTTATCGATTGCGGTTAGGATATCGTTTAGGACCTTGAGCGTGGCTGAGTTGCACCCATGACCAGCTCTGAAACCAGATTGCATAGCAGAGAAGGTATGGTGGGATTCGAAATGGTCGGTAATCTGTTTGTTGACTTGGCTTTCGAAGACCTTAGAAAGGCAGGGTTGTATAGATATAGGTCTGTAGCAGTTTGGGTCAAGAGTGCCCCCCCCTTTGAAGAGGGGGATGACTGCAGCTGCTTTCCAATCTTTGGGAATCTCAGACGACACGAAGGAGAGTTTGAACAGGCTAGTAATAGGGGTTGCAACAATTTCGGCTGATCATTTTAGAAAGAACGGGTCCAGATTGTCTAGCCCGGCTGATTTGTAGGGGTCCGGATTTTGCAGCTCTTTCAGAACATCAGCTGACTGGATTTGGGAGAAGGAGAAATGGGGATGGCTTGGGCGAGTTGCTGTGGGGGGGTGCAGTGCTGTTGACCGAGGTAGAGGTAGCCAGGTGGAAAGCATGGCCAGCCGTAGAAAAATGCTTATTGAAATTCTCAATTATTGTGGATTTATCGGTGGTGACAGTGTTTCCTGTCCTCAGTGCAGTGGGCAGCTGGGAGGAGGTGTTCTTATTCTCCATGGACTTTACAGTGTCCCAGAACTTTTTTGAGTTTGTGTTGCAGGAAGCAAATTTCTGCTTGAAAAAGCTAGCCTTGGCTTTTCTAACTGCCTGTGTATATTGGTTTCTAGCTTCCCTGAAAAGTTGCATATCACGGGGGCTGTTCGATGCTAATGCAGAACGCCATAGGATGTTTTTGTGTTGGTTAATGGCAATCAGGTCTGGAGAGAACCAAGGGCTATATCTGTTCCTGGTTCTAAATTTCTTGAATGGGGCATGCTTATTTAAGATGGTGAGGAAGGCATTTAAAAAGAATAACCAGACATCCTCTACTGACGGGATGAGATCAATATCCTTCCAGGATACCCCGGCCAGGTCGATTAGAAGGGCCTGCTCGCTGAAGTGTTTCAGGGAGCGTTTGACAGTGCTGAGTGGAGGTCGTTTGACCGCTGACCCATTACGGATGCAGGCAATGAGGCAGTGATCGCTGAGATACTGGTTGAAAACAGCAGAGGTGTATTTAGAGGGCAAGTTGGTTAGGATGATATCTATGAGGGTGCCCGTGTTTACGGCTTTGGGGTGGTACCTGGTAGGTTCATTGATAATTTGTGTGAGATTGAGGGCATCAAGCTTAGATTGTAGGATGGCTGGGGTGTTAAGCATGTTCCAGTTTAGGTCGCCTAGCAGCACGAGCTCTGAAGATAGATGGGGGGAAATCAGTTCACATATGGTGTCCAGAGCACAGCTGGAGGCAGAGGGTGGTCTATAGCAGGCGGCAACAGTGAGACTTGTTTTTAGAGAGGTGGGTTTTTAAAAGTAGAAGTTCAAATTGCTTGGGTACAGACCTGGATAGTAGGACAGAACTCTGCAGGCTATCTTTGCAGTAGATTGCAACACCGCCCCCTTTGGCCGTTCTATCTTGTCTGAAAATGTTGTAGTTAGGAATGGAGATTTCAGAATTTTTGGTGGTCTTCCTAAGCCAGGATTCAGACACGGCTAGAATATCCGGGTTGGCGGTGTGTGCTAAAGCAGTGAATAAAACAAACTTAGGGAGGAGGCTTCTAATGTTAATGTTAATGTCTATGAGGGGTGGCCAGTCCTCTTCTGGCTGTGCCGGGTGGAGATTATAACAGAACAGGACCAAGATGTTCATAGATGACCAGCAGGGTCAAATAATAATATTCAATGTGGTTGTAGAGGGTGCAACAGGTCAGCACCTCAGGAGTAAATGTCAGTTGGCTTTTCATAGCCGATCATTCAGAGTATCTCTACCGCTCCTGTTGTCTCTTTAGAGTTGAACACAGCAGGTCTGGGACAAGGTAGCATGTCCGGTGAACAATTCTGGGTTCCATAGCCGCAGGCAGAACAGTTGAAACTGGAGCAGCAGCACGACCAGGTGGACTGAGGACAGCAAGGAGTCATCAGGCCAGGTAGTCCTGAGGCATGGTCATAAGGCTCAGGTCCTTCGAGAGAGAGAGAGAGAGACAGAGAGAGAGAGCGAAGAAGAGAGATAAAATTAGAGAGAGCATACTTAAATTCACACAGGACACAGGATAAGACAGGAGAAATACTCCAGATATAACAGACTGACCCTAGCCCCCCGACACAAACTATTACAGCATAAATACTGGAGGATGAGACATGAGGGATTGGGAGAGACTGACGACGATACCCCCGGACAGGGCCAAACAGGCAGGATATAACCCGACCCACTTTGCCAAAGCAGAGCCCCCACACCACTAGAGGGATATCTTCAACCACCAACTTACTATCCTGAGACAAGGCCGAGTATAGCCCACGAAGATCTCTGCCATGGCATGAACCCAAAGGGGGGCGCCAACCCGGACAGGAAGATCATGTAAGTGAGTCAACCCACTCAAGTGACGCACCCCTCCTAGGGACGGCATAGAAGAGCACCAGTAAGCCAGTGACTCAGCCCCTGTAATAGGGTTTGAGGCAGAGAATCCCAGTGAAGAGAGGGGAACCAGCCAGTCAGAGACAGCAAGTCCAATGCATTTCCGTTCACCTTCACACTCCTGGGCCAGCCTACACTCAATCATAGGACCTACTGAAGAGATGAGTCTTCGATAAAGACTTAAAGGTCGAGACCGAGTCTGCGTCTCTCACATGGATAGTCAGACCATTCCATAAAAATGGAGCTCTATAGGAGAAAGCCCTGCCTCCAGCAGGGCATCTTGTGACTGTAGCGTATGTGTAGGTTTGTACGGCAGGACCAAATCGGAAAGATAGGTAGGAGCAAACCCATGTAATGCTTTGTAGGTTAGCAGTAAAACTTTGAAATCAGCCCTAGCCTTAACAGGATGCCAGTGTAGAGAGGCTAGCACTGGAGTAATATGATCAAATTTGTTGGTTCTAGTCAAGATTCTAGCAGCCGTGTTCAGCACTAACTGAAGTTTATTAAGTGCTTTATCCAGGTAGCTGGAGAGTAGAGCGTTGCAGTAGTCTAACCTAGAAGTGACAAAAGCATGGATACATTGTTCTGCATAATGTTTTTACAGAAAGTTTCAGATTTTTGCAATGTTACGTAGATGGAAAAAAGCTATCCTTGAAACAGTCTTGATATGTTCGTCAAAAGAGAGATCAGGGTCCAGAGTAACGCCGAGTCTTTCACAGTTTTATTTGAGACGACTGTACAACCATCAAGATTAATTGTCAGATTCAACAGAAGATCACTTTGTTTCTTGGGACCTAGAACTAGCATCTCTGTTTAGTCCGAGTTTAAAAGTAGAACATTTGCCGCCATCCACTTCCTAATGGCCGAAACACAGGCTTCCAGGGAGGGCAATTTTGCCCTTCACCGTGTTTCATCGAAATGTACAGCTGTGTGTCGTCCGCATAACAGTGAAAGTTAACATTATGTTTCTGAATGACATCACCAAAAGGTAAAATATTTGGTGAAAACAATAGTGGTCCTAAAACAGAGCCTCGAGGAACACCGACATGTACAGTTGATTTGTCAGAGGACAAACCATCTCCAGAGACAGCAAGGGCGGTTCGTTGCTCTAGTGCCTTTCCGTTCACCTTCACACTCCTGGGCCAGACAAACTGATATCTTTCCGACAGATAAGATCTAAACCAGGCCAGAATTTGTCCGTGTAGACCAATTTGGGATTCCAATCTCTCCAAAAAAGAATGTGGTGATCGATGGTATCAAAAGCAGCACTAAGGTCTAGGAGCATGAGCACAGATGCAAAGCCTGGGTCTGACGCTAGTAAAATGTAATTTACTACCTTCACAAGACTGACAACCTTCACTTGTCAGTCTTCAGGAAGGCAGTGAGTTGCTGTGCAACGGCAGTGAGTTTGGTACACATCCGGCGGAGAGAGATTATTATGTTATTAACCTTGCCTAACGATTGCGTCTGAAGCTGGGCTTGCAGCACAGCTATCCTCGCCATAAGGCGATCGTTCTCCTGTATATTATGAGTACAACGACTGCAATTCAAATCAAAGGATAAGTTTATTTGTCACGTGCGCCGAATACAACAGGTGTTGACCTTACAGTGAAATGCTTACTTACAGGCTCTAACCAATAGTGCAAAAAAGGTGTTATGTGAACAATATGCTAGTAAAGAAATAAAACAACTGTAAAAAGACAGGCTATATACAGTAGTGAGGCTATAAAAGTAGCGAGGCTACATACAGACATCGATTAGTCAGGCTGATTGAGGTTGTATGTACATGTAGATATGGTTAAAGTGACTATGCATATATGATGAACAGAGAGTAGCAGTGGCGTAAAATAGGGGTTGGCGGGTGGCGGGACACAATGCAGATAGCCCGGTTAGCCAATGTGCGGGAGCCCTGGTTGGTCGGCCCAATTGAGGTAGTATGTGCATGAATGTATAGTTAAAGTGGCTTTGCATATATGATCAACAGAGAGTAGCAGCAGGGGTTAGGGGGGGGCACACAATGCAAATAGTCCAGGTAGCCATTTGATTACCTGTTCAGGAGTCTTATGGCTTGGGGGTAAAAACTGTTGAGAAGCCTTTTTGTCCTAGACTTGGCACTCCGGTACCGCTTGCCATGCGGTAGTAGAGAGGACAGTCTATGACTGGGGTGGCTGGGGTCTTTGACAATTTTTAGGGCCTTCCTCTGACACCACCTGGTGTAGGGGTCCTGGATGGCAGGCAGCTTAGCCCCAGTGATGTACTGGGCCATACGCACTACCCTCTGTAGTGCCTTGCAGTCAGAGGCTGAGCAATTGCCGTACCAGGCAGCAATGCAACCAGTCAGGATGCTCTCGATGTTGCAGCTGTTGAACCTTTTGAGGATCTCAGGACCCATGCCAAATCTTTTTAGTTTCCTGAGGGGGAACAGGGAATTGTCGTGCCCTCTTCACGACTGTCTTGGTGTGTTTGGACCATTCTAGTTTGTTGGTGATGTGGACACCAAGGAACTTGAAGCTCTCAACCTGCTCCACTACAGCCCCGTCGATGAGAATGGGGGCATGCTCGGTCCTCCTTTTCCTGTAGTCCACAATCATCTCCTTAGTATTGGTTACGTTGAGGGATAGGTTGTATTTCTGGCACCACCCGGCCAGGGCTCTGACCTCCTCCCTATAGGCTGTCTCGTCGTTGTCGGTGATCAGGCCTACCACTGTTGTGTCATCTGCAAACGTAATGATGGTGTTGGAGTTATGCCTGGCCATGCAGTCGTGGGTGAACAAGGAGTACAGGAGGGGACTGAGCACGCACCCCTGGGGAGCTCCAGTGTTGAGGATCAGCGTGGCAGATGTGTTGCTACCTACCCTGACCACCTGGGGGCGGCCCGTCAGGAAGTCCAGGATCCAGTTGCAGAGCGAGGTGTTTAGTCCCAGGATCCTTAGCTTAGTGATGAGCTTTGAGGGTAGTATGGTGTTGAACGCTGAGCTGTAGTCAATGAATAGCATTCTCACATAAGTGTTCCTTTTGTCCAGGTGGGAAAGGGCAGTGTG
This sequence comes from Salvelinus alpinus, assembly GCF_045679555.1. NCBI lineage: Eukaryota > Metazoa > Chordata > Actinopteri > Salmoniformes > Salmonidae > Salvelinus > Salvelinus alpinus. Next base: position 47,509,540 of record NC_092114.1, on the reverse strand, counting down.
GAGTGCAATAGAGATTGCATCATCTGTGGATCTGTTTGGGCGGTATGCAAATTTGAGTGGGTCTCGGGTTTCTGGGATAATGGTGTTGATTTGAGCCATTACCAGCCATTCAAAGCACTTCATGACTATAGACGTGAGTGCTACGAGTCTATAGTCATTTAGGCAGGTTTCCTTTGTGTTCTTGGGCACTGGGACTATGGTGGTCTGCTTGAAACATGTTGGTATTACAGACTCAGTCAGGAACATGTTGAAATTGTCAGTGAAGACACCTGCCAAGTGCTTTGGGTTCAGTCCCCACTAGTGAGCTGTAGAGGGCAGTGTGAGTTGACATGTAGGCTACTGGTACACCACACTCTACTGACAGTTTGGTCCACTCCACAGTAAATAGGAAAACAAGTATTTCATCATTCCCCTGCAGCATATTCTTTCAGAGGAGGCATTGATAATGGGTGACTCGTGTTGAGTAGAACACAGGCACAATAGTCCTCCTTTTAAAGGCAAAGAAAATCACTTTATGGCTTTTCCATTAGCGTTCACAGTTGGGAAGTGTTTTGTGACTGCCATGAAAAGGGAGTGAGAGCTGCAGGATTATGGATTTTCTTAGATCTATCACTACTCTGTGATTTTTACCTTTAGGCTAGCATCGTCTTTGGCATGCATATTGGTTATAGACATGTGACCGGTTCTAACTGACCTTTTTCCTGGCCAGGTCAAAACAAATCCTGCCCCCAAGTAGGCTATAATCAACAAAATAATTGTTGTTAATTTCTCTTAGTCTTAATTTTATTCAACTGAAGCTAAGAAGACACGTGACATTTTAGGAATGGCACTGGCTAGTGCCTAGCTCTTTATGTGTTAAAAGCCAAAAGACACTGCACCTTTTGTATGACTGTGCTGTTTCTCAGGGACTGGTTTCCCCTGTTGACTGTAGACGGCATGTACATAGTTCCTGGCACCACTACTCTGGAACTCGCCAATCTCTTTCAGTGAGCCCTTTGCCTCTCTCACTCAACTGGTTGCTCCTCATTTACCTAACAGCTCAGCAGTTTGCTATTCTAACCTTTTATTTTAAAGGGCATTGAGGCAGATATTTTATATTTCAATTTCGAGCTGTGTTCCAAGTGCCTGTGGTTCTCACAGAGTCCCAAAGAAAAGTGCAGTCAATCTTTGGCTAGTAGACACTCGCTGTTTACAGGGTATATCACCACCGTGACATTTCCAAATGAACTACACGGGGTTTACAAGTAAAATCTGTCATTACAGTCCAACACAAACGTGTACACCGTTTCGGACAGAGAGGGCAGAGGTTTGAACGCCCAATCGTTGCCAAATTTGCTTTCTTTAAAGATAAAATAATGGCTAAAAGCCTGGTAAAAAAGACTTGCTGGCACGAAAATAGGCATGAATGATCAGTTCCTGAAGGACACTGCAGAACGGCGCAAAGTTCGGTATCTAATCTTCAAGGAAAATAGATTGAAAGGGAAACGCATAGCTCTCGTAGTCGATAAACTGTATATTGATAACCAAATGTTCAGAGACACAAAGACTACCCCATGGCTATTCTAAATGTTACAAAGTTCCCATAGCGGAGTCGAATAATGGAACACCCAATACTAGCCATGATAGGGATTGTAATAAAAAAATATATAGAAAGCAGTATTAAATAAATTGATAAGATAGCATTAGAAGAAAGCATAATTAATGAAATAATACATCATCAAATATAAGGAACTGGAACACAAAAGTACTGAATCAAAATGGAACAGATAAAACACGGAGGACATAGAAGGCACAGTATGTGGGTATGTATTGTGATGGAAGGTGGGTGTGTGTTTATGTGTTTGGAAAAGGTGTGGTGTTAAGTGAGTGGAAAAGGATGCACATTGCAAATCCCAGAGCACATGTATGTTTGTGAGCAGGGGTTATGAAAGAGAGCTTTCAATTGTGTGCAGATACGGGATATACATTTTTAAATAAATGTAGATTTATTTACTGTCCTATCATGATGGAAGTGTCCCCAACCCTATACACCCACCTGGGAGACCCATACACTAAAGAGAAGTTCTTATCTGTTTTATGGGCCTACTGTAAGTAGCCTATACGCAGTCAAATCAGAAAGATGAATGTGGTCAGAGACCTACTAAAGCAGCACCGCCCCATCTAGATTCTGTTCCTACAAAGCCAAAGCCCCCTGATGGGAGAGCATAATATACAAGGAAATTCTCAAAGCTGCTAATGAAAACCTTGACGACCTTGTACCTAGCCGTTTGGTGGTCCCCACCCGGGCAGTGGCAGTGCTGGCAACACTAGCTGCAGTAACCCATGGGGAGGGGGTCACACTCGGACATTCAGAGAGGGGGCATATTATTGTGGCCCTGGTGGCACAAAATCATCAAAGGTCTGACTGCACAGAGATGCTTGGGAATATGGTCACAACGAGCACCACGTGTGGGTGCTTCAGGGGAAAGGGCTATATTTGATCTCCACCTAGGACGTGACAATAATCAAATCTCCCCATTTCTGCCAATTTTTGCTCAATTTTGCAGGCCTTCTCATACAGCTGCAACTGTATATGCATTCGTAAATCAAGGCCTTTCCTGAGTTGGGCTCTGGTATGGGGCAACTGTACACTGCAAAAGTGTATGGTTGTATGTATGTATCCCACAACTGTTGCGAGGGAGTAAAGATGTTATGGACAATATAGGATGAATAACAATAATTGTTTGGTAAAATAATAATTGCTTGCCAATAATGGCAATACTGGTAAGACGTAACAATCCTTTTCATAAACTGCCTACATTACTACAAATATGAATTGCTAATTATGGAAATTAAGATAAGCAGGATTTTTTCATTATATATACAGTTGAAGTCAGAAGTTTACATACACTTAAGTTGGAGTCATTAAAACTTGTTTTCAACCACTCCACACATTTCTTGTAAACAAACTATAGTTTTGGCTATCTACTTTGTGCATGACACGTAATTTTTCCAACAATTGTTTACAGACAGATTATATCACTTATAATTCACTGTATCACAATTGCAGTGGGTCAGAAGTTTACATACACTACCTTCACTGTGCCTTTAAACAGTTATGTCATGGCTTTAGAAGCTTCTGATAGGCTAATTAATTAACATAATTTGAGTCCCTTGGAGGTGTACCTGTGGATGTATTTCAAGACCAACCTTCAAACTCAGTGCCTCTTTGCTCTTTGCATGGGCAAATCAAAAGAAATCAGCCAAATCAATCCCAGAACAACAGCAAAGGACCTTGTGAAGATGCTGGAGGAAACAGGTACAAAATTATCTATTTCCACAGTAAATCGAGTCCTATATCGACATAACCTGAAAGGCCGCTCAACAAGGAAGAAGCCACTGCTCCAAAACCGCCATAAAAAAGCCAAACTACGGTTTGCAACTGCACATGGGGACAAAGATCGTACTTTTTGGAGAAAATGTCCTCTGGTCTGATGAAACAAAAATAGAACTGTTTGGTCATAATGACCATTGTTATGTTTGGAGGGAAAAGAGGGATGCTTGCAAGCTGAAGAACACCATCCCAACTGTGAAGCACGGGGGTGGCAGCATCATGTTGTGGGGGTGCTTTGCTGCAGGAGGGACTGGTGCACTTCACAAAATAGATGGCATCATGAGGGAGGAAAATTATGTGGATATATTGAAGCAACATCTCAAGACATTAGTCAGGAAGTTAAAGCTTGGTCGCAAATGGGTCTTCCAAATGGACAATGACACCAAGCATACTTCCAAAGTTGTGGCAAAATGGTTTAACTTTTACTTGGTACTCATCCCGGATCCGGGAGCACCCCCATCAGTAAAAAAGCTGACTAGCATAGCCTAGCATAGCGCCACAAGTAAATACTAGCATCTAAATATCATTAAATCACAAGTCCAAGACACCAGATGAAAGATACACATCTTGTGAATCCAGCCATCATTTCTGATTTTTAAAATGTTTTACAGGGAAGACACAATATGTATTTCTATTAGCCACGATAGCAAAAGACTCAACTTTTTTCTCTCCACCATTTTCTTACTGCATAGGTAGCGTTCACAAATTCGACCAAATAAAGATATACTGTAAATAGTCACTAACCAAGAAAAAACTTCATCAGATGACAGTCTGATAACATATTTTTAGAACAAAACATATGCTATACAATAAGTATAGCATATGTTTTGTTCTAAAAATGTGCATATTTCAGGTATAAATCACAGTTCTACATTGCAGCTGCAATCTGAAATAGCGTCGATGCAGCCAGAATAATTAGAGACCAACGTCAAATACCGAAATACGCATCATAAAACATTTCTGAAAAATACACAGCGTACAGCAAATGAAAGACCAACATCTTGTGAATCCAGCCAATATTTCAGATTTTTTAAGTGTTTTACAGCGAAAACACAATATAGCATTATATTAGCTTACCACAATAACCAGAAACACAAGCAATTTACCAGCAGCAAAGGTTAGCGATCGTAACAATCCAGCAAAAGATATATAATTTTTGACTAACCTTGATAAACTTCATCAGATGACAGTCCTGTAACATCATATTACACAATGCATGTAGGTTTTGTTCGAAAATGTGCATATTTAGCACCACAAATCGTGGTTATACAATGTGATCAGTAGCAACATTTCAGGCATTCTGGCCTGCGCCATCTTGGAGAGGCACCTAATCTAATCGATAACTAATCGTAAACTTGACAAAAAAATACAGGTTGGACAGCAAATGAAAGATGCATTAGTTATTAATGCAACCGCTGTGTTAGATTTTTTTAATTAACGTTACTAGACATACAGTGTGCGTTACAGCCAGACCAGTGCCGAAATTAATGGCGGACAAATCATTCTACATTTTTCCACAGAAATACGGATTAACATCATAAATAGCTCTTACTTTTGGAAGAGCTTCCATCAGAATCTTGGGCAAGTTGTCCTTTGTCCAAAAGAATCGTTGCTCGGTTGTAAAACGTCCTCTTCAACTTTGGAAATAGCAGCAAACATTAGCTATGTGGCGCAGACATGCCCAAATCTTCATAACGCAATACAAAGGAAATTCCGAAAATCGCAATATACTCACATAAACTGATATAACTCGGTTTAAAATAACTTCGTTATGATGTTTCTAACACCTACGTATATCGAATAAAATCAGAGCCGGATATATCTAAGGCCTATAACTTGAGCTTTTGAGAATGCCATCCTGAGGTCCTTCTTTGCCTCATGACGAAGGTTGAAAAGAGGGCACCCCCCATGCCATGGGCTTTTATAAGGTCTCAGATCTGCCTAGAAACTCCATTCCAATTCTCATTGGTTACTGACATCCAGGGGAAGGCGCGTGCAGTTCATGTCGACCCATAGGATACATACAGAGTTTTAAATTGATCCTAGAACAGAGTCTACATTTTCAGATTTTGCAGTACCTGTCAGGAATTTCGCTGCCAAACGAGTTCTGTTTCACTCAGAGAAATAATTCAAACGGTTTTAGAAACTAGAGAGTGTTTTCTATCCAATAGTAATAATAATATGCATATTGTACGAGCAAGAATTGAGTACGAGGCAGTTTAATTTGGGAACGATAAATGGTAACGTTGAAACAGCACCCCCTATATTGAGAAAAGGTTAAGGTCAACAAAGTCAAGGTATTGGAGTGGCCATCATCACAAAGCCCTGACCTCCATCCTTTAGAAAATGTGTGGGCAGAACTGAAACAGCGTGTGCGAGCAAGGAGGCCTACAAACCTGACTCAGTTACACCAGCTCTGTCAGGAGGAATGGGCCAATATTCACCCAATTTATTGTGGGAAGCTTGTGGAAGGCTACCCAAAACGTTTGACCCAAGTTAAACAGTTTAAAGGCAATGCTACCAAATACTAATTGAGTGTATGTAAATTTCTGACCCACGGGTAATGTGATGAAAGAAATAAAAGCTTAAATAAATCATTCTCTCTACTATTATTCTAACATTTCACATTTTTTAAATAAAGTGGTGATTCTAACACAGGGAATTTCTACTAGGATTAAATGTCAGGAATTGTGAAAAACTGAGTTTAAATGTATTTGGCTAAGGTGTATGTAAACCTCTGACTTCAACTGTATGTATGCTGAAAATATTTACAAAGGCATACTTTCTCCCTGCTACTATCCCTCCTTTCCTGCTAATGTCGAGAGGTTTGGAGGGAAGGCTTGAAAGAAAAAGCTATGAAGTGGCTTATGTAAATAATGTGCAATGTGGCTGGATAGCCTAGCTCACAACTCTGTGCTGCTATGGCAGGGTGGTTCGAAATACAATTAGCTATTTCTCCCTTTGCTTGCCTGACGTCTTGTCAAGTCTGTTTTATTTGATAATGTGACACTCATGTTCATCTCAACTCGTAAAGCGCACCTCCCATTCGCCATTCGATGCATAGGCTATAGTATTGAGGGAGATACCTGCCAAAAGGTTGAATGTACATATCGTTAGGATCGTAAGAAAATCCTTACGTAAATTGTTATGATCGTAAGAACAGATGCGTGAAACATGAAACGTAAATGTGACATTTAATCTGTGAACATACAAAGACCAGGTTACGATAACGGATCAACATTTTAGACTTGAACAAATCTTGCTGCAATTTGTATTTATTTAACTAGGCAAGTCAGTTAAGAACAAATTCTTATTTACAATGACCGCCTACCCCGGTCAAACCCGGACAACGCTGGGCCAATTTTATGCCGCCCTATGGGACTCCTTATCACGGCCGGTTGTGATACAGCCTGGGATCAAACCAGGGTCTGTAGTGATGCCTTTAGACCGCTGCGTTACTTGGGAGCCCCCAAATTCTGACATACACAAATGCATTTTAGAGTTTTGGCAGTTTTATCTTACCAACAAAAAAAACGTACACCAATCTGCCTGTGATGAGTGCTATGCTAACAAGCATAACACAGAATAAAAATCACGGATGTCAGGTAAACCGGAAAGAGGTATCCTGCATGTTTTCTTGTTAAAAGTCTCCATTCTCTATTACTCCTCAGTTGAGTTTACTTCACATTTAGGTAGCTAGGTAGCTAATGTAATGGATTTGTTTGTCAGCGCAAGTCTAGATAGCACTAGCTGTATTATGCCTACAACAGGGAAGTTTCAGTCCGCTAGGTGTATCTCTACAGCATGGACATATCTCTGAGTGACGTGGACATCCCCATGCATACACCTTATCAAAATATGACTAAATCAATATTGCACCATCCCGTTCTCTGGGCTTTGTCTGCAATCATAACCAGTAGTGTATACCAGGAAAAATGAAAAACAGAATAATAATAGATGTTTGGTGAATCTGTGAATTATGTATGACAGAGCCCACTCAAAATAATTTTATAATCTTATTTAATCACTCAAAATCTTGCCTATATTCTGAAGCATATTCTGAAGGAGGGGTTAATACGGATTTAAAATAATTGTACATGATTTATATGAATCAGGTCATGAACATATGTGACCCACCACCTGGATTCAGTCCTATGTAGTAACATTTTTTTTTTAATTATTATTATTTTTTACAATTGGATAAAAGTAGAGACTCAGATCTAGAAAATTGTATATCATACACTGCATTTGAGGAACAATGGGAAAGTAATTCTGCTTTGAAAGTTGATCAACTTGTAACCTCACTTTTGAGAAAATGCATTTGAATGTTTTGGTACCTACTGGAAAGCTCTTCTTTGTCTACACCAATTCAGCATCGTTCATGACTTAAATGTTCACACTCTCTTAAGTTTTCACTCCACCAAGGGAGTGAAAAGGGTTGATTCAAGCTAACAGTTGTCGCAGTGAAATTATATTAAAATGGACACTGGCATAGTGGAGTCTTTTGTTAAGACATGTAGCTAGCTAGCTAAGCAATAAGCCATAATCCCAACTCATGACGTTACTACCCTGCATAAATCTGCAGGTAGATAACCAACCAGGTTCAATGTTAGCTAGCTAACATTAGGCTATAACTAGCCAAGAAAATGGCTCTGAGATATGAATAATAAGATCATACCCTTAAAGTTAGCTAGCGAGTCAGCCAGCTGACATTAGCTAGCTAACAGTACACTTTAACGTGAAATTAAAATGACTGTCAAAATTAGAAACGTGTAATATCTGAAAATATAGCTAGCGAGACTATCTTATCTGTATACATCATGGATGGAATATTCTACCTGTCACGGATGCCATGGTTGCCCTTAGTTTGAAGATGTAATCCGGAGACAGGTGTTTTCTCCATCTCCTTAGCTATCATACTCTAATTCCACTGATTTCAAAATTCGGTCCTCCAGAAAGTGGACAGCAACCCTTATGCAGTTCTACTAAGCAATATGTTTTTTTTAAAGCAGAGCTAGACAGGATTACCTACACATACTAACCAGCTCAAATAGACAGAAGCGAGCTATATGGCAGACCAATCCGAACTCATCTCTCGGCATGTCCAGCCCGCTCATTATCTCAGCCAATCATGGCTAGTGGGAAGGTTGATAGCTTTTTCTGTGGCTAAACAAACTAGGCTTGTAATTTAACAATTATATTCATATTTACACATGGCATACAAGTTTGTTATTCGGGAATATGAAAGTTCACATGTTCCAGAAGGCATTTCTGCCCCCCAAAAAACGCATTTTGATTAAAAAAAAGATTATGTTCAAATGGTTCTTGTGTGAAGTAGTGACCTGCAACATACGCCTAGTTTCCTGAGACGTGTCACATATAGACTTTGAAATGAACAATGGAGAGGTTAAACGTAGGCTAAGTCTGGCATAAGCTTATTCCGACAATTTACAATAACTCTGTTGCAGTGGTCTAAGGTAGTCTCTGTATAGGCTACTCCCTCCATCGCGACACTGCTGCCCATTTAAAGAGCTTGTGATCTCCATGCAGCACCACAGCACCATGTACTGTAGGCCTATTTGCCTACTAGCTAAATAAAGTGCAGAGCATGCATCTCGTCATTCCAACATATTTGAACATTGAATTCATCCTTCATTCAGTTCAGTCAGTCAGTGTGTCATCCATTCAGTCATTTGTCTGAGTTGCAATAGGAACTAAATCAAAGAGAATAGAACAGTCTAATCCATTTGTTTATTGAAATCCATGTGTGTATTCAAAATGATCTAAATGCTCCAGTTTAATCGCTTTAATAATTCAATGTTTAATTTAGGCCTACACAAATAAAAAATAGGCCTTCAACTTGTAGACATTGCAATTTAGTATATCATTTTGGGTACTGGTGTCTAGCAGACTGATTCTAGAACTATATTCGTGTTTTATAACTGATTTTATTATAGAGCTCCACTTAAAAAGAGACCCTAGCTCACAGGCCTCTAAATACATTTTAAACAAAATAGTTGAAGCACCTGCAGTGGCTGATAGGGAAAACAGATCTGGCAATAAGAATAGGCTATAGATAGCCAAGGGGTCCCAAATGGTCAAGACTATCTCGCTTGGGACAGGTTATAGCCAATACTTAATCAATATTTAGTTTTGTCTCATTTATTAATATTGATATAGCCTCTGTGTGACGAGGGTTGTCCAATGCAAATGGCCATAACAAGCCTACATACAGAGTGGAATTCACAAATACAACAGTCAAAATGCCTAATATAAGGCCCACAGTCCGTGCTCCCAAATACTAGAAAAGGTGTGATTCATTAGGTTACATGATCACCACAGTAGCCCAACGCAGCTATAAAAATGTATTATGCAATTATATGACCATTAAATAACACACAACAGCATATTTAGAGAGTGGAATAGGCCTAAATCATATTTACTTTCTATTTTGCAGTTTAGGCAGTTATTCTAGACAAGGCTCTTTTGGGTCAATCATTCTCACACAAGTCATTTGCTGAAGGCCCAAGCCTATACTACGCCATCTACTGGTGTAACGTCGTTGTTATTCTAAAACCAGCTCTAGACTTTTATTTTGGAAATGAAACCGGAAGCTGCAAAGCAACTAAAGTCTGGGCTAGAGCCGCTTGATTGACTAGCTACGTTCGGTTCTTGTCCTTTGCAGATGCCACATTACTGACAAAGTTTGTAGGTATAAAAAATATATGTAACCGAGTAAAGTTAGACTTAAAGTAGGAATTGAATGTGTAAAATGTTCATTCATAGTTGTAACATAGGGTTTGGACATTTACAGACCTCATTAACATTTCATGTTTCACGCATTGGCTTTTCTTACGATCCTAACTATCAAGGCACAACGTGAGATCCAAATGCAGACACAGGAGGCAGATGGTTGGAGTCTTACAATGTTTAATAATCCAAAGGGGTAGGCAAGAGAATGGTTGTGGACATGCAAAAAAGTCAAAACCAGATCAGAGTCCAGGAGGTACAGAGTGGCAGACAGGCTTGTGGTCAAGGGAGGCAGAATGGTCAGGCAGGCAGGTACAAAGTCCAGAAACAGGTAAAGGTCAAAACCGGGAGGACTAGAAAAAGAGAATAGCAAAAGGAGTACGGGGAAAACACGCTGGTTGACTTCACTAATCATACAAGACGAACTGGCATAGAGAGACAGGAAACGCAGGGATAAATACACTGGGTAAAATAAGCGATACCTGGAGGGGGTGGAGACAATCACAGGAACAGGTGAAACAGAACAGGGCGTGACACTAACGATATGTATGTTCAACATTTTTTATCTCGCTCCATACTATAGCCTGACTACCTTTGACTATCAGTGTGTCACCCACTATTTTGCAATGTGAGTTTGAGGCAGCATAATTGTTTGAAACCTGAACATTTTACTTTACTTCAAATAATGAGGCACGTCTTACCTTGCTTCAAAGTAGCCCTTAGAAAATCCATCCATAGAAAAGTGGAGGAAATGATTTTATAAAGATGGCCTCTTGCCATTAACCAGCATTTCTCTCCTGTTCTGTTGGATTTAATATCAACTTTCTTTCATTGTCCAGAAGCCAACGGCACAATCCCAGTCATATTAGCAACCCATCATAGTAGTTGTTATTATATTACCCCTCTTTCTAAGTTTCTAACAGATTTTCATCTGTCACATATGCAACTGCTCGCATTGGGTTCGCTGTTTAGAACTATGTTTTCCGCGAATTGCATTTTGGCAAATGTTTGAAAATGCAGTTTTATTAGCTGCTTCATTACAGGAGTTGCACGTTCAATAATAGGCTATAGCCTTTTGACTGTAAGACGACAGGCTTGCTAGCATATTTGTCCCTTCAGCTCATAATGAAAAAGATCCGGTCCTTGTATGCATGCATAGTATCAGAGAGGAAGAGGCGAAGAGAGAGGTTTCACTCTCACCCAAATAAGTACAATGCGTTTCTATGGCCTTATTTTGGGCCTTTGGACGACTCCCGTTATTATGGCGGACACATAAGCATCTCGTCACTACAGGTGGAAACATAAGCATCTCGTCCCTATATACAGATCCCTGATAGTATTTTCTGTTGGTTACATCATTTTACTGTTTGTGAAAAATGCAACCGTTTTTTGACTGGTTAACGAGGGTCAGTTAGTCGGCATAAAAAATGACCGAAATTTGCACCAGCGTCCACTTGCTGTAAAACTTGCTGGACTTGCTGCTGCCATCTGCTGGGTTAAGAGAGCTCTCCATCTGTGTGCAGCATGGATAAAGTTCTTTAATAGGCCCTAATACCCACATGGTAGTCATAGACACTGGCATACATGGATATTACATTGGGCTTGTAAGATAGAATTTCACCGTAAGGTCTACAGCTATTGTATTTGGCGCATGTGACAAATAGAATTTGATACAAATTTGAAAATGTGACCCTAACCCTAAATAAAACATTCAAGTTCAAATACAAGTGAAAAACATGACAAAATGTGCATTTATATTTAGGGAGACTCAAAGAGTTGTTTATTAAGTGGGAATTGCAATATTAAAGCTGATCTACCTGCCCCAAAATAAAGTGGGAACTATAAGGTGGTGCAGTGGTGCAGCGGTCAAAGGCACTGCATCTGAGTGCTAGAGGCATCACTACCGGCTGTGATTGGGAGCCCCATAGGGTGGCGCACAATTGGCCCAGTGTTGTCCGGGTTAGGGTTTGGCTGGGGTAGGTCGTCATTGTAAATAAGAATTTGTTCTTAACTGACTTGCCTAGTTAGATTAAAATAAAATAAAAAGGTATGGCTGACTCTTTGATTCTTTCAATCCTGGCCTGTGGATTCTTCAGTCACACTGAATGTACAGTACAGTAAGATCACTGGGGTAACTCAAAGATGCACACATTTTAGTTTAAAGATCCAATAGAGCTCGCCAGTTTGTAGTCCTAAAAACTGGAAATTAGTTACCTCTGGTTCGTTCAGCCATTCCTAAGGGGGAAATTAATGGGAAAAGAATAGGGTTTTGGGATAAATGCCAAAAATAAGGTCTGAGGTTAACACAGGCTTAGGAGATCTTAAACAGTTTGTTCTATGCAATAAAATCAGTCAGTTAACTGTTAACATGATCATAATGAATTAGGAAGCCTTTAATGTGCTTTTTGTGATTTTTTTCACAAAATTCACAAAATGTGCAGTTAGCTAATGGAGGGAATTATCATAATTTTCACAGTTTTATTCCAAGTTTTATTCCAACAATATGAGCATTTTTTTTACAGAAAATAAATAATAAACTAATTTATCTTTGCAGTTCCTTCTCACCACCAGTCACCATTTTAAACTCCACCAAAACACATGAAACCACATGGCCTGTTTCAGACTTCTATACCCATGAAGCCTGAGAACTTCCCATTCTCTGCAGGCTGATAAATGACTCAGCAAGGGATTGGGAAATGAGAGTCCAAATAGGGAGTGCTCAGCTTTTCCTTCCCTTTTTCCTGCTGAATGGGATGAAGCCTCGGCTCCTACATGATCGAGCTCAGATGAGAACATGTGGCAGCTGCCACCTTAAATCTGGCCTTTACTCCCTGTTTCAGCCCAAGCTGTTGCTGGTGGACGTATTAAAACAGAATAAATGTATACAGACTAGATTCTAGTAGCTAGTGGTGGTGGCTTTTTTTCAACGTTTTTTCTATTATTATGAATAGGGTAAAACGAAATTATGGAGGTTGATAATGGTAGATCCTTCATGGAAGATCTGATTCAACAGTGCCAAGGTAGGACATTTTAACTACTGGTACAGTACAGTATTCTTACCAAGAGGTGTCAGCATTAGATTTACATTGATAAAGCTGGGATCTAATGCTGCCAGTGAATCAGATAACAGTAGTGGCATACCATCTCTACATTTCAAACCTGTGACAAATGGTTCATATTTATTTAGATTCCATTTGATTTTGATAATGATTCCGTGGTAAACTAGTGGTCACTGGTGAAAGTTCAGATTTATGGTCAATAAATTGTTAGCCAACAATCTATAGCCTAGTACTCCCTGACGAAGGCCATGCAGCCGAAACGCGTCGTTTAAAAAAATAAATAAAGGCATTTTAATTAATTATATGAAGAGTGCCTTGATCCTCCTTTCTTTTTGAATCTATAGCCTACATTCCATCTATTTGGATTTACTGATTTATCTTGACAATAAGACTTTGAAGCAGAGTTGTAGCTCTGCTTGTAGTTGTAGCTCGACATATATTTATAGGGCAGGCTCTCTCCAACTCACATTCAGGTTCTGCCTGGGATCAGGTTCCCCAGAGCTAGGCTAAATCCAGGGGATGTGAGCCGGGTGAACTCCTCTGAGTGGCTACTCCCTGACCCCTCTCTCCAATGGCAGTCAGGTGCTCTAGGGTGTTATGGGACTGTACAGTGTTCTTGTATGACACACACTTGCAGTACGTTGTCATTTGCTTTTGTTGACATGTGAATATTGTCACAGAGTTGTATTGTACAAGAGATCCATTGCGCTGGTGATAATTGATCAAGTACTGTATTTCGACTTGGGTTCATAATCATAGCATTGCTCGAGATTCCCATCTCCAAACAGAGAGACCTTTGTTGGGGTAGCTGGCTGACAAAAATCATGTTTTTCCATGCTTTGTCTCCCCATCCTGTAAGAAAATAAATGTGTTCTCTGTTGTTGATACGTGGAAGCCATCCAGTGGCCAACGTCCCAGACCGACCGCCACATGAGGGATGCTGTGTTTCCACTGCGGAAAGTCACTCAAATTAAATCAAACTTGTGGCTCACTTGTTTTTTGGGGGTTTCCCGCTATTATTTTACTTTTTGGGCACATGAGCACTTCCCTCTGGTTTTGATCAGCATACAAAGACTTGGGGTCATAAAGTGCTACATTGCAGCGGGTGTTATGATGATGACTTAAATGTGTTAGTCAGTATTTTGTCTAAAAGATGGGCCACAGTGAATTGAGGTGGACATATGGTGTCTGTGTGTCGGTCGATCTGACGGTAGGTTGGAAGATTATTTTGTAGAGTATGTTGAATAAATGTGTTATCCCGTTCCCTGGTGATGCATGATGCTATTTTCGGCCTTCGCCCTTCCAACTGAAACAACATATTTTACTGCAAGACGTAGTGATGATTTAGGTGATTTAAAGGCAGCTGAAATATTTTGTTTAGTTAAGTCAAGTCAAGTTAGTCAAGCTAGACACCCCATTCCACCTCTCACTGCCTATTGACATCTAGTGGAAGGCGTATGCAGTGCTATTGTGGTAAGCTGTAAAACACTTAAAAAATCTGAATTATTGGCTGGATTCACAAGATGTTTATCTTTCATTTGCTGTACACCATGTATTTTTCAGTATTTAGGTATTTCACATTGCTCTCTGTAATTATTCCGGCTGCTTTGGTGATATTTTTTATGGTAGCTGCAATGTAAAACTATGATTTATACCTCAAATATGCACATTTTCGAACAAAACATAGATTTATTGTATAACATGTTATAAGACTGTCATCTGATGAAGTTGTTTCTTGGTTAGTGACTAATTATATCTTTATTTGGTCAAATTTGTGATAGCTACCTATGCGTAAAAAAAATTGTGAAAATATGCGGTTGAGTCTTTTGCTATCGTGGTTAGCTAATAGAAATACATATTGTGTTTTCGCTGTAAAACATTTAAAAAATCGGAAATTATGGCTGGATTCACAAGATGTGTATCTTTCATTTGGTGTCTTGGACTTGTGATTTCATGATATTTATATGCTAGTATTTACTTGTGGCGCTATGCTAGGCTATGCTAGTCAGCTTTTTTACTGATGAGGATGCTCCCGGATCCGGGATTGTGACCAAGTAGAAGT